>NW_024404531.1:0-115572 GCF_905171775.1 Rana temporaria | reverse complement strand
ACTAATCCTTCAGCCAATAGCAGCAAGGGGGGGCCCTCCGAAGAGGAACGATCCCCCCAAGGCCGACTGTCGGGTACCCCGGGCACCTCTTGGCCAATCACCAGTGCAGCAGAACTACACTGGATTTTAGCCAAAAGGCCGAGAAGCGATAACCCAATTATTCTCTGTTCCGAGCGAGCGGCTTTCTGGCCCCACCGGAGGGCTCGCTGAGAGTTGCCTGTTTGCCTGTACCCGGCAAGCGCCCTTCCCCCCAGTCTAGGCTGTCCGGAGGTGTGAATCTTCAGCCAGACGGGTGTCGCTGGTCTACAGGCCTGACCCCCTGTCTACTGGACAATCCACCCTTTTCTGACACCTGCCCAACACTGCTGGAGCCCAGTCATGACCCTCAGTCATCCCAAAATAAGAATTGCACACGTTCAGGTGCTTCTCGTTGCTCTTCGTTCACGTTCAACAAGGAAAATCATTTGCATGGGCCGGCCTCCTAGTTAGCATAACGTGGACTTAGTTAACATAACGTGGAAGAAAATCGAGGGCCACTAGAGGGAGTCAAAGACTAAGGGATCCTCCGGATAAAAATAAAAAAGCCTTGCCACAGCAGACTTTTCTAGCTAGCTGCTGCATGCAGCAAGGCACACAGCAATGGAGCAAATTCAGCCCCCTTTTTTGTCAGCAGAGTAGTCACTGCTTATTGAAGGCTTCATTTTGGGCCTTTGGAAAGAGAGAGCGAGGAGTAGGACACTAGCTGACTTGTCGAAAATTGGATGCCCTGACTAAATCTAGGTGTTGCTGTATAGGTCACTTGATAAAGTAGTGGCATTTGGCAAAAAAGTGACAAGAAGCAATGAAGACAAAGACACAAGGGGTAAATGCCAGTTTATTGGAGCACGGAACCGAGTTTAAGCAAGAAACATTGTCAGCAGCAAGCAACAAGAACACACAAGACAAACAAGTTGGATGATGTTCCAGTTAAATCTATTTTTTGACACTGCGTAAGAGAGGGGTGCACCGGTCCTGGAGGTACTGCAATACCAGGTCGATGCGTGGAGTGGACAGAGCAAGCTCTTCTTCCATCTCCCTGTTCTAAAAATCCATTTAATATATGGTCCCCAGATAGGGGACGTATCAGATATTAAACTGATAAGAACAGATTTTTTTTTTTTTCTTATAAAATAAAACATATCCCTTAACTCATTCCCTGACTCCCCCCCACTACCACCAGCATTACCCCCTACCCCCCTCCCCCATAAGACATTACCACACCTTCCCTCCAAACGAAAAAACACAGAAACAAAAACAAAACCCAGCCCTCCCAAAAAAAAAGAAAGGCAGGGTCAAAGCAAACCAAAAATAATAATCAAAATACTACTTTCCCTTAGCCTTCCCCTTTTTTTTCTTTTTTAGGACACCCACCATCTTTGCCTCAAACTCCTTCATCCTAGAGCTCCTGCGGTACCCCATGACAGCCTGAAGGTTCTCCACCTGGCCCGCACTGGTGAAGGACTCCTCCGAACCGCCTGCCTCACTGTCCGGACCGGCCGGTGAAGGCTCCGCCTCACTTGGGAACTCCCCAATGGCCTGTGAAGGGCAAACAGACTCGGAGCCAGCTGCCCTTTGCTCCCCAGAGTCCTGTTCCTGGTCCATATCCTCCTCCACACCTTCAACAGGACCACACTCACCACCTCCATCTGCCTGCTGCTCCCCCTCAGCCGCAAGGTTATCAGGCCCACCTCCATCTGAGGGGACCCTACCCGCCCCGGCCTCATCAGAGAGCAATCCAGGCTCCGGGCCTTGTGCCTCATACCCAGCAAGGTCAGCGATAGCCTGGCCCAATGCCTCCAAGGGATCATTGGACTGCTTCTTCCCCTTCACCGCCTCCGCATAGGAGATCACAGGTGCAGCACCTCCCTCCTTTGCCGGATTGCTTGGCCCTGGCATTTTCTCCGCCCTGCTGTTGCGCGACATCTGGGGACATGCCCTCGCCAGGTGGTCCTCACCCCCACACAAATGGCATTTCTTACCTTCGGGACACTCGGCCGTTTTGTGGGTGGTCTTAAAACAGTTGCGGCAGACCTGTCCTGCCTGGCAGTCCTCCTTGGTATGACCAAAAGAGAAGCAGAACCTGCAGAAAACAGGCTGCCCGGGGTACCACAGGTAGCCCCTATTGGGCCCTATGGAGAAGGCCTGTGGTGGGTGTCTTACCCCGCCAATTCCTGCCGAATCCTCTTTGAACTGAACCCAAAATTTTCTGTGCCCATTAAATGTACCAAAAATATTGGTTTGCTTTGACCCTGCCGACACAACCTCAAAATAACGTGAAAGAAAAACCCTAATCTCCTCATCCTTCACAAACGGATTATACATGTGCACCGTCAGGGGCACACGCGTCTTGACTTCGCCGCACAAAAAAGTCATACCCTCCAGGGTTGGATCTCCCGCCTTCTCCGCTTGTCTTAGCCAACATGTCTGCATATCCGCTTTCGTCAAAAAGGTTATATCATAAAACCCACTGGACGGAAAGCATTGCACGCAAAAGATACTCTCCCGTGTCATCCCAAAAAGTTCCTCAAACACGGTCTTCTGTACAAAGTACAGTCCAACATCCGCCCTTCTCCGCTCGGTAACGACCAGCCGAATCGTGTTGGGGGCATCAGGAGCTACCACCATCCTGACACCATAACACCACACCAGCCCACAAAGGAAAGGTGGGTAAGGGGATCGCCTCTCGTTGTCTGGGGACTAAGCCTCGGGCCAATAGCAGCAAGGGGGGGCCCTCCGAAAAGGGACGCTCCCCCCAAGGCCGACCTCCGGGTACCCCAGACACCTCTTGGCCAAGAATCAGGCAGTGGAGACTACACTTGATCTTAGCCAAAAGGCCGAGAAGCGATAACCCAATTATTCTCTGTTCCGAGCGAGCGGCTTTCTGGCCCCACCGGAGGGCTCGCTGAGAGTTGCCTGTTTGCCTGTACCCGGCAAGCGCCCTTCCCCCCAGTCTAGGCTGTCCGGAGGTGTGAATCTTCAGCCAGACGGGTGTCGCTGGTCTACAGGCCTGACCCCCTGTCTACTGGACAATCCACCCTTTTCTGACACCTGCCCAACACTGCTGGAGCCCAGTCATGAC
Source organism: Rana temporaria (assembly GCF_905171775.1). Taxonomy (NCBI): domain Eukaryota; kingdom Metazoa; phylum Chordata; class Amphibia; order Anura; family Ranidae; genus Rana; species Rana temporaria. Next base: position 112,454 of record NW_024404531.1, on the reverse strand, counting down.
CCTCAGTCATCCCAAAATAAGAATTGCACACGTTCAGGTGCTTCTCGTTGCTCTTCGTTCACGTTCAACAAGGAAAATCATTTGCATGGGCCGGCCTCCTAGTTAGCATAACGTGGACTTAGTTAACATAACGTGGAAGAAAATCGAGGGCCACTAGAGGGAGTCAAAGACTAAGGGATCCTCCGGATAAAAATAAAAAAGCCTTGCCACAGCAGACTTTTCTAGCTAGCTGCTGCATGCAGCAAGGCACACAGCAATGGAGCAAATTCAGCCCCCTTTTTTGTCAGCAGAGTAGTCACTGCTTATTGAAGGCTTCATTTTGGGCCTTTGGAAAGAGAGAGCGAGGAGTAGGACACTAGCTGACTTGTCGAAAATTGGATGCCCTGACTAAATCTAGGTGTTGCTGTATAGGTCACTTGATAAAGTAGTGGCATTTGGCAAAAAAGTGACAAGAAGCAATGAAGACAAAGACACAAGGGGTAAATGCCAGTTTATTGGAGCACGGAACCGAGTTTAAGCAAGAAACATTGTCAGCAGCAAGCAACAAGAACACACAAGACAAACAAGTTGGATGATGTTCCAGTTAAATCTATTTTTTGACACTGCGTAAGAGAGGGGTGCACCGGTCCTGGAGGTACTGCAATACCAGGTCGATGCGTGGAGTGGACAGAGCAAGCTCTTCTTCCATCTCCCTGTTCTAAAAATCCATTTAATATATGGTCCCCAGATAGGGGACGTATCAGATATTAAACTTATAAAAACAGATTTTTTTTTTTTTTTTTTTTTTTTTTCTTTTTTTTTTTTTGCCAAACATCAGCTTATTTCATGATTTTTCTCAACGTCAAGACAAAACTTCACTGAAGAACTCCTTATGTTGAGATCATATTTACATCATTTGTTTGGCATTAATAATTTTTTAATTATTATTGTATTTTGTATATTAAATTTTAAAGTTGTATATTTTATTTAAACAAATACCACTCACTTATTTTCCACACATCCTTCGCACTCTCACCCATACGTTTCAAATCCCACAAAAAATATATATGCATTTTAGACAACAAAAACTTTACACATTCATCTATACTTACAATCTCTCTCTTATTAACTAAAATACATCTACACATCCATAACACTTCTTTTCCAGAACTAATAATTTTCCACGCAACCCATTTCTTATCTTGCATTACACCTAAATTAACACCATACACCACTCTGTCAAAACTCAAACGTGCCATTCCTGTTACCACTCTCAAGATGTCACCCACTCTTTTCCAGAAATCCTGTGCAAAAATACAGTTCCACATTAAGTGCATTACCGTTTCATCGTTGCCACAAGGGAACCTAGGGCACCTTCCAGATCGGAGTAATCCTCTTCTATATTGAAACGCTCTCACAGGTAAGCATTCATGCACTATCTGCCATCCTAAATCACTTTGGCTATTTGTCAGATTCTTGTTAACAACCATATTCCAAATATTCCTTGACACCCTCTCATTGTACCTATCCACCATCTCTACATACTGAAGACTCAAAATCTTTTTGATCACCTTCTTAGGATCTTTTAATTCCTCCACATCATATTCCTGTAAATTATAACGTTTAATAAATCTGAACAAAATTTTATAATGACAACTCAAAATCTCTGTATAAGGCACATTCAAATTAACAGGCACCCATTTGTATCTTCTTAAAATCTTACCACCACCATACCGAATCATACATCCAGTTAATGTCTCCTTCCCACTCATTTTCACAATCATTCCAAGATATCTCACACTCAAAAACAATCTCACATCAGGCATCCCCCTTCCTCCTTTATTCACTTCTTTACATAACACCTCTCTCTTCACTCTCTCCATTTTTGCACCCCATATAAACATAAAGAGTTCCCTTATGATTCTTTTCAAGATCAACTCTCCAGGGTAGAAAACTAAACCGGTATAAAGTAACAATGGTAAAATAATAGCTTTAATTATTAATATTTTCCCAACAAAGGTTAATTTTCTAAATTTCCAGAAGGCCACTTTTTTCTTAACCTTATCAAACACACCTTCCCAACTTTTAACACCATTGTTCCTTTGATCAAAAACAACTCCCAGAATTTTTATTTCCTCTCTAATTACATTCACTTTCAAACTTTCACACACACTCCAATTACCAAATCCACAACACACACTCTTGTCCAAATTTATTTTAAAGCCAGACGCAGAACAAAAACACTCAGCCACAAACACTGCTCTCTTCACTGATCTCACATCCTTACACACAACAACCACATCATCCATGTAGCCCAAAACTTTTGCTTCCCTTCCACCACTTCCTGGTATAGTCACTCCACGGATTATTCTTTCTCTGTGCAGACTCACCACTAACGGCTCTATGCAACAAATAAATAATAAAGGTGATAAAGGGCAGCCTTGTCGAACACCAGAGTTAATATTAATTTTCTCCGTTAGAGCACCGTTCACCAGCACACGTGAAAAAACATTCTTATACAACACTTTCACCATACCTACAAATTCTCTCGGAAAGTTCATTCGTTCCATTACCAAAAACATAAATTCATGACTCACCCTATCATACGCTTTTTCAAAATCAAAAGAAAGTAATGCCACTCCACCATTCCTATCCAACACATCACTCACAACATCTCTCACCAAAATCAAATTTTCCCACACACTCCGACCAGGCACAGCACACACTTGACTCTCACCTACCACACATTTGACCACCTCCTTTAATCTACACGCCAACAACTTAGCTATAATTTTATAGTCCACGTTGAGTAGTGTTATAGGTCTGTAGTTTTTAATATCAGTTGGATCACCTTTTTTGAAGATCAGAGTCACCACTCCATCCTTTTGCGATTCGCATAATTCACCACACTCAAACACATAATTCACCATTTCACACAAGTCCTCTTTCACACAATCCCAAAACTTTAAATAAAGCTCTACACTCAAACCATCACACCCTGGTGTTTTCCCTTTAGCCATACTTTTCACAATCATCTCTAACTCTGCACACGTCACTCTCTCAGTTAAACTTCCATACATTCTCCTTTCCACTTTCCCATCCAATTTTTCCAAAAAATCAAGATAAAAAGAAGAATCAATTTTTTTCTTAGAAAAAAGAAACTGATAAAAATCAAAAACCTTCTTCAAAATCCCATCCATTTCCTTACATCCATCCATCTCTTTAATCACACTTTTCTTTTGCACACACTTTTTGAAGAAAAATCTTGTGCATTTCTCATCCATTTCTAACTCCTCAACTTTCGCTCTATATATAATTTCTTTCCCTCTCTCATTTATCCATTTTTTTCTTTCCTCACACACTTTCTCCATTGCATCATTCACATCCACACCAATGTCCTTTAATTTGATCAAACACTGCCATCTTGTGTTCAAAATAAAGTATTTTTTCCTTTGTTCATTTCTCCTTCTGACTCCAAATCTAATGAAAAAGTTTTTGCACTGTACTTTGAACCAGTCCCACCATTTTAACACATTCGAAAACCCTCTTTTAGCCCTCACACATCTCACATACAATACACGAAACAGTTCATCCATCCTCTCATCCTCTAATAACAACACATTCAACTTCCATAAGCCCCTTTGCACAGACACACATCCTTCCACATTTACCTGAACTAAAATTAACCGATGATCTGAAAATAAATTATCACACAACTCCCAACTCACCGCATTCACACCATTTGCAATCAGACAATGGTCAATCCGTGACTTTGTAATTGTACTTTGCCATGTAAATCTGTTGCTGTCATTGCCCACAATACTCCATACATCCTGCAGTCTCAAGTCCTCACACATTTCACCCAAAATTTTTGATGATTTATCTAAAGAGTTATCTCCACTCCTATCACCCGGACGTAAAATACAGTTAAAATCCCCCATAACTAAAACTGGCTCCTGACCCATTAAAAATAATTTTAATTTTTCAAATAAATCACATCGCTCATTTTTCCTTACTGAGCCATATATATTAATTATTTTAATTTCCTTCCCCATAAACAAAACTTTAACCAAAATAGCTCTTCCCGGCTCAATATGAGTAACAGAAATGATTTCGACATCCTTATTTTTGATCAAGATGCCAACACCAGAATTTTTAACTCCATTTTCCCCTGACCATAAAGATGGGCCATACTTCCAATCCCTTTCCAAATCATCATAATGCAACTTAAATTCCACTCCGCACTCCTGTAACAAAAAGATATCCGCTTGGATTGTAGAAAAGAAATCAAAAATTGTTATTCTACGTCGGCCATTTGCGATGGATCGCACATTAAGTGATGCCACTCTCAACTGCATTCCTATAAATTAGAGTAGTGTGAGACGCCAGCTCACTTCTTGGCTAACCAGGATCATCCTCACTGCCATCATGAAGCTTTCTAACGACTGGCTCTGATGTTATTGAGCTTCCTTCATCCTCCTCCTTTGCCACATCCAGGATCCAGGAATAGGAATCCGGTGACTCCGCCGGTCCAAACAGATCCTCTACTGTATCAGTACTCGGGTTGACTTTCCTCCTCTTCTTTGCCCCCTCCTCTTCAGGTTCTTCCTGTGGTCTTGCCTCCTTCTCAGACTGATAGTCCATCTCTTTTTCCACAGGTTTTTCCTCCACCACCATTTCACTCTCCTTCTCTGCCATCACATTTGGTTCAACTCGTTCAGTTTCACCTTCAGCATGTTCTGGTTCTTTCTCCTTACCCAGCTCCTTTTCCATCTCCACTACTTGCCTTAGGACATCCTCGTCTTCAGGCAAGTTCAGTTTTTTTCCCGTTTTGGTTCCAACCACTTTCTCAGCGAACGTTTTCACTCTGGTCGGGCATTCTTCATACAGATGGTCCGTACCTTGGCAATGCGTACATTTCTTGGGAAACGTGCAGTTCTCCAATGTATGTCCCAATCCATTACAATTCCTGCATCTTGTCAAGAGATCACATTTTGCTGTTGTATGTCCTCTATCAGCACATTTCCAGCAATAGGGAGGCATCCCTGAATACTTCAGGAACCCCCTATTACGACCTATTTGGAAAGTCTGTTTTAGATGTTCCAAGTTGTCTTCAGCGAACTCGTTCACATAAAATCTGCACCTATACAGTCTTTTACCGGACCAAACACCCACACTATTTTTAATTTTCTTTACGAATTCTACTTCCTCACATTCAATCTTCAAGAAATCTGTCACTTCACTAGTAGTCACGTATGGATTATACATCATGACAGTGACCATCTTCCATGGGTTGCGATGAAGAAATTCCACACTGAATCTCTTCATCTCAGGATCATTTTTCTTCTCTTGCCACTTCTTCTTGAAATCCTGATAATTTCCATATAAATTGAAAACCACCTCCACCACTCCCTGGTTACGATATTCTGCCATACATAGCAATTCTTCTCCTTGCACACCGCATACAGACAATAATTTTCCCATGACCAACATAGCACAGTCTTCTTCTTTGCATTCTCCTTCAATTTCAATTTTAACCGCATTGCGGAAGCGCACCTCATGGGCCGCTGAAGTATAATGGATATTGTCATCCATTACTGATTTAATGATATGCAAATTATATGCAAATCATAGGCCTTCTCTCCATGGAGAAACCTCTCTCGCTCTCAACCTTCTCCTTTCAGGGGGAACCCCCAAAAGTGATATGCTCACCTGGCCAGGCTCAGAGGCCTGGCCCGCTGATCCCCGAAAAACCGGTCACGCGCGGGAGTCCTTTGATCTAGCCAAAAGGCCGAGAAGCGATAACCCAATTATTCTCTGTTCCGAGCGAGCGGCTTTCTGGCCCCACCGGAGGGCTCGCTGAGAGTTGCCTGTTTGCCTGTACCCGGCAAGCGCCCTTCCCCCCAGTCTAGGCTGTCCGGAGGTGTGAATCTTCAGCCAGACGGGTGTCGCTGGTCTACAGGCCTGACCCCCTGTCTACTGGACAATCCACCCTTTTCTGACACCTGCCCAACACTGCTGGAGCCCAGTCATGACCCTCAGTCATCCCAAAATAAGAATTGCACACGTTCAGGTGCTTCTCGTTGCTCTTCGTTCACGTTCAACAAGGAAAATCATTTGCATGGGCCGGCCTCCTAGTTAGCATAACGTGGACTTAGTTAACATAACGTGGAAGAAAATCGAGGGCCACTAGAGGGAGTCAAAGACTAAGGGATCCTCCGGATAAAAATAAAAAAGCCTTGCCACAGCAGACTTTTCTAGCTAGCTGCTGCATGCAGCAAGGCACACAGCAATGGAGCAAATTCAGCCCCCTTTTTTGTCAGCAGAGTAGTCACTGCTTATTGAAGGCTTCATTTTGGGCCTTTGGAAAGAGAGAGCGAGGAGTAGGACACTAGCTGACTTGTCGAAAATTGGATGCCCTGACTAAATCTAGGTGTTGCTGTATAGGTCACTTGATAAAGTAGTGGCATTTGGCAAAAAAGTGACAAGAAGCAATGAAGACAAAGACACAAGGGGTAAATGCCAGTTTATTGGAGCACGGAACCGAGTTTAAGCAAGAAACATTGTCAGCAGCAAGCAACAAGAACACACAAGACAAACAAGTTGGATGATGTTCCAGTTAAATCTATTTTTTGACACTGCGTAAGAGAGGGGTGCACCGGTCCTGGAGGTACTGCAATACCAGGTCGATGCGTGGAGTGGACAGAGCAAGCTCTTCTTCCATCTCCCTGTTCTAAAAATCCATTTAATATATGGTCCCCAGATAGGGGACGTATCAGATATTAAACTGATAAGAACAGATTTTTTTTTAATTCTTTTATTTAAAATTTCACAAGTAAAATACAAAGTAACATTTGACAAAATATGTACAAAAAAGGTCTTAAAGTTTTGTACAATATTTAAAATACAACATAAAGACAATATTTACATAATACAAAAACAAAGACGATATTTACATAATACAAAAACAAAGACGATATTTACATAATACAAAAAGACAATATTTACATAATACAAAAAAATGTTGACAATATTTACATAACACACCCCTTTCCCTCCCAGAACCCACCCACAAAACCCTCCCGAAAATCCCTCCCACAAAAAGGTAAATAACAAAGCATACAACAACAAATAACAAAATACAGCAAAATATAGCAAAAAATCAAGATAACAAGAAAAAAAACATTTTACAAGAAATCCCCATCCACCCATCGATTAGCAACAACAAAGATCAAAAAACTACCCCTACAATACACTGTCCCTCAACCCTATCCCTACACAAACAAAATCACTCCTATACACTTTCTCCACACTGTCCCTTCACCACCACCTGCACTCACCCTGAAAGACAAAAAATAAAAGATTAATTCCATCAAAAACATCAAAAACATAATCCCGAACAAAAAAACACACATTATATACACCATTGCTTCCACATTTCAATTTTCCACAACCTCCGTGCATCACCCTCACCCAATCTCTTAAAATCAAAATATACATAATTAAAAATCCTTCCTCGGACCATGGCCACACATTCCCTCACTTTCACAATCTCTTGCCTAAAAACAAAGATATTTCGTACATCCCACAAACATTCCTTAACACAATTCACCACTATCCACAACAATCTCTCCTCATTCCACGTTAGATCACTCAAACCATACAACACCATCTCATATGTTAAAACATCCACACCAGTCAATCCCTTCACCATCTTCTCCATCCTACTCCATATTTTCCTAGCATACCGGCACTCCCAAAACACATGTATCACTCTCTCAATCCCCCCACACCCACTCCTCGGACACACCTCACTATCAACCAACCTTCTCCTCCTCTGAAACTCTCTCGTAGGCAAACACCCATGCACCCCCATCCATGCAACATCTTTCTGCCTATTATCCAAACCCTTACAACACACATTCTTCCAGACTTTCTTACATTCAGCAACTCTCAAACCACCTATTCCTTCCACTTCCTCCCTCTCTTTCAACAACTGCACAATCTTCTTACTCTCACACCATTTATCCCGCGTCACATCTCGCAACTCATACCTCCTCATACACCTATCAATCCTCACATAAAACCACGGCGCAACAAAACATACAGGCTTCCTCAGATCAACCTCACACAACTTACATTTCCGCAACACGCTCCCACCAGCATATCTCACCATACATCCTGCAATATTCTCTTTCTCACTTAATCTCACACACATACTTACATACTTCACCACCAGAAACTTCTCAATACTCACCATTCCTTTCCCACCATTCATTGCACCTTTCATCACTTTCTCTCTCTTCAACTTCTCCATCCGCGACGACCAAAAAAACGAAAAACACACTCTCACAATCTGCTTCATCATTCTATCAGGCGCTGGAAATACATAATACAAAAACAACAAAATAGGAATCACAACCGCTTTCACAACCAACACTTTCCCTTCCATCGATAAAGTCCTTAGAGACCAAAAGTCAACTTTCTTCTTCACTCTCGCCAACACATCCTGCCAACTCTCTCTCCCATACAAATCTCCATCAAATTTAACACCCAAAATCCTCAATCCTCCAACACAAAACTTCCAACCACATTGTTCAACCGTTCCCCACACCCCAAACAACTTGCACTCACTCTTTTCCATATTCACACAAAACCCACTTGCCATACAAAAAATCTCAATCAAAAGTTTCACCCTTCTTAACCCTACCATATCCTTGCAAACCACAGTAACATCATCCATATATCCAATCACCTTCAATACTCTACCCCCACTCCCAGGAACCTCCACTCCCCTCACACACTTATCTTTTGCCAACATCCTCAACAACGGCTCAATTACACAAACAAACAAAACAGGCGACAACGGGCATCCCTGTCTCACTCCTGACCCAATGCTAATGTCATTGGTCAGCCATCCATTCAACAACACCTTACTTACCATACCTCTATATAAACACTTAATCCACCCAATCAGAACCTCAGGCATCCCCATTCTCCTTAACACTTTAAACATAAACTCATGCGACACTCTATCAAACGCTTTCTCAAAATCCACAGCCAACACAGCCACCTCCTGCTTCCTCTCCTTACATAACCACAACACATCCCTCAGACTCAACAAGCTTTCTGCAATCGACCTCCCAGGCACCGCACACACTTGCTCCTCTCCCACCAATTTCTCCGCTACCGCACGCAACCTATTCGCCAACACTTTCGCCACAACCTTATAATCCACATTCAACAACGATATAGGCCTCCAATTTTTCAACTCACGCTTATCTCCTTTCTTATACAATAAAACAATCACACTTTTCATCATAGAATCAGGCATCCTCCCAACCTCCAGAACTTTCATCACCATCTCATACACACAATCACCAATCACATCCCAGAACGCACAATAAAACTCAACAGGCAAACCATCACTACCAGGCGTTTTCCCTTTCTTCATACTCCCAAGACATTCATCAACTTCCTCCTTACTCACTTTCTCCCCTAACATACTCTTATCATCCAAATCCAAACACATCTCCACCTGCTTCAACACATCCTTCTCAACTCTCGCATCCCTCTTCTTCTCCTTATACAACTCCGCATAAAACTTACAAACTTCTTCCCCCACTCTCTCCTTCCCATTCACTTCCAGCCCATTCTCATCCAACACACTTGACAAATCCACTCTCCCACCATACACCTTCTTAAAGAAAAACCGCGTGCACTTCTCATCCTTCTCTTTCACCACCATCCTCGCTTGTGACATAATCTCTCTCCCTCTTCGTTCCATAAAACCTCTCAACTTCCTTCTTGCTTCCACCAAATCACACCCCACATCCTCTCCCCATTCTCTCAGCTCCTCCAAATATTCTAACCTCTTCAGCCACCATTCATACACCTCACGCTCCTTCCTTGCAATCTCACACCCCTTCCTCACAAAAAACCTCTTAGTCTGCTCTTTCACCCACTCCCACCACTCAATCACACTTAAAAAATCATTCCTCCTCCTCTTCAGTCTTCCAAAAAACACCCCATACTCTCTTTTCACATTCTCATCTTCCAACAACTCCACATTCAACTTCCATACACCTTTACCATACGTTACCTCTGGATCCATACTTACAACACATTCGATCCTACCATGGTCCGAGAAAGGCTCCCGTGTGACAGTAAAATCTTGTGCCTGCAAATTTTTGGAAATAAAACAAAAATCAATACGTGATTGTACAGTTCCCCGATCACTAAAATATGTAAAACCACCACCTTCACCCACATCCCTCAAACCAAACAAACTTAAAACCTCACCCAACTCCTTCCCCGACTTATCAATATCCCCACCACCAGCCCCACACCTATCCCCCCTGCGTAAAATACAGTTAAAATCCCCACACACAATAACCGGATCCCTCCCCCCCAAAAAAAACTTCATTTTCTCCCACAGGTCCAGCCTTCCTTTTTTATCCACCGGTGCATAAACACAAAACAATTTAAAACAAACACCCCCATACTCTAAAAAAACACACAAACATCTCCCCACCTCCACCTCCACCTTCCTTAAAATCCTGATCCTCCTATTTTTAAATAAAACCCCTACACCCGTATTCCTGCTTCGGCCGAGGGACCACACCGCATCCCCTAGGGTCCATTTAGCGGTGTGGGGGGCTTCCCTCAAATTGCAGTCCTGTAGGCAAATCAAATCGGCAGCGATTCCAGATATTTTTTGGAAGATCGCTGCCCGCCTACCAGCCGTCCCAATACTTCTGCAATTGAGGGAAGACACCCGTAAGGCCATAAAATATTAGAAAAGGATCATACTCCCGTCATGACTTTTTCTTTTTCTTTGTTTTTCCGGATCGGGTACGATGGCTCACCCCCAACACTGAACTTACCCCTGCGGACTCCTTCTCCTTCCCCTTCTCCACCGAACCGGGCCTGCAGTACCCCATCACCTCCTGCAGGCTGGACACCTGACCAGTGCTCACGTATGATGGCGCCTGTGAGGAGTCCGAGTCAACAACTGCTTCCGATGATCCGGGGTCCGGGGAGTCTGGAAAGGAGCCAATGTCCTGGGAGGAAGTAGGGGCCTCTGCACCCTCCATCTTCCTTTTTAAGGAAGGCTGCCCCACTTCCATCCCTTCCACCTCGGGGCCCTCCGACTCCATGCCGCTCCCCTCCGCCTCCCCCTCGGCCATGAGGTTGTCAGGGACACTCCTCTCGGGAAGAGAAGAGGTCCCTTCCTCCCCCACGGCGTCCAGAGGGGAGGGACCGGGCTCACCCTCCATAGGGGGGCAGGCAGCCTGCTCCCCTACTTCCTTGGGTAGCCCTGTGGTCTGGTCACCGGAGTTCACCGCGGCAGCCGGAGGACCACCTCTGGCCACATCTGCGTACGACAGTGCCCTTTGCTCCACAACCGCTCCTGAAGCCTCCACCGATCTTATTCCCGCCGCCACGGTTGTGGACTCAGATGGCTTTGCTGGTTTTCCAACCTTAGGGCACTGCCTAGCCAGGTGGGTACGGCTCCCACAGATGTGGCAGCTCTTACCCTCTGGACATTGGCTCGCCCCGTGACCCTGCTTGAAGCAGTTGCGGCAGGCCAACCCGGACTCGCACTGGTCTTTGGTGTGCCCGAACGCGAAGCACTGCCTGCAGAACAGTGGTTGGCCAGGGTACCACAGATACCCCCGGTTCCGCCCTATGGAGAAGGTCTGGGGGGGGTGCCGGACGCCACCGACCCCTTCCTTGTCCGCCTGGAAGGTGACCCAGAATCTACGCTGCCCATTAAAAGTACCGAAAACATTTGTCAGTTTCACGCCCGCAGAAACTGACTCGCAGTACCTATGTAAAAAGGCAGCGATCTCCCCATCCTGTACAAAAGGGTTGAACATATGCACAGTGATGGGGAGCCGCACTGTTGTCTCACTTGACAGGAACATGATCCCATCCAATAGTTCATGGCCTTCCTTCTCCCCCTTCCGAAGCAGGCATGTCTGCAGGTCTTCTTTTTTCCAGAATGTAACGTCATACAATCCAGTAGTGGGGAAACACTGCACGCAAAATATGCTTTCTCTCCGCATCCCAAAAAGCTCTTCGATCAAACGCTTCTGAACAAAGTGCAAACCAACAACATCACGCTTAGGCTCGGCCACGGCCAGCCTCAAAGTATTGGGTGCGCTAGGCGGCCCAATCATCCTCTCGCCCACCGATCCCACCCCCACCACATGGATGGTAGGGCGAGGTGATCGCAACCCGTTGTCTGGGGACTAAGCCTCGGGCCAATAGCAGCAAGGGGGGGCTCTCCGTAGAGAACGATCCCCCCAAGGCCGACCTCCGGGTACCCCAGACACCTCTTGACTAAGAATCAGGCAGTGGAGACTACACTTGATCTTAGCCAAAAGGCCGAGAAGCGATAACCCAATTATTCTCTGTTCCGAGCGAGCGGCTTTCTGGCCCCACCGGAGGGCTCGCTGAGAGTTGCCCGTTTGCCTGTACCCGGCAAGCGCCCTTCCCCCCAGTCTAGGCTGTCCGGAGGTGTGAATCTTCAGCCAGACGGGTGTCGCTGGTCTACAGGCCTGACCCCCTGTCTACTGGACAATCCACCCTTTTCTGACACCTGCCCAACACTGCTGGAGCCCAGTCATGACCCTCAGTCATCCCAAAATAAGAATTGCACACGTTCAGGTGCTTCTCGTTGCTCCTCGTTCACGTTCAACAAGGAAAATCATTTGCATGGGCCGGCCTCCTAGTTAGCATAACGTGGACTTAGTTAACATAACGTGGAAGAAAATCGAGGGCCACTAGAGGGAGTCAAAGACTAAGGGATCCTCGGGATAAAAATAAAAAAAACCCTTGCCACAGCTGACTTTTCTAGCTAGCTGCTGCATGCAGCAAGGCACACAGCAATGGAGCAAATTCAGCCCCCTTGTTTGTCAGCAGAGTAGTCACTGCTTATCGAAGGCTTCATTTTGGGCCTTAGGACAGAGAGAGCGAGGAGTAGAACACTAGCTGACTTGTCGAAAATTGGATGCCCTGACTAAATCTAGGTGTTGCTGTACAGGTAACTTGATAAAGTAGTGGCATTTGGCAAGAAAGTGACAAGAAGCAATGAAGACAAAGACACAAGGGTTAAATGCCAGTTTATTGGAGCACGGAACCGAGTTTAAGCAAGAAACATTGTCAGCAGCAAGCAACAAGAACACACAAGACAAACAAGTTGGATGATGTTCCAGTTAAATCTATTTTTTGACACTGCGTAAGAGAGGGGTGCACCGGTCCTGGAGGTACTGCAATACCAGGTCGATGCGTGGAGTGGACAGAGCAAGCTCTTCTTCCATCTCCCTGTTCTAAAAATCCATTTAATATATGGTCCCCAGATAGGGGACGTATCAGATATTAAACTGATAAGAACAGATTTTTTTTTTTTAATTCTTTTATTTAAAATTTCATAAATAAAATACATAGTAAACATTGACAAAAACAACAAAAAATATGTACAACAACGTATTGTACATACTGTACAAGAATAAAAACAAGAAATACAAAAAAAACTTTTGACAAACATTTCACAATACAAAATACAATATTTACATAGTACAAAAAGTTTTTGACACATATTTACATATAACACCCACATTCCTCCCACGAAACCCTCCCTCAAAACCCTCCCACAAAACCCCAAAGGCAAACAACAAACAAAGCATATATCAACAAAATATCCAACAATAAAAATGGCAAAAAAAAACAAGAAAATATTTACAGAAAACCCCTTCCACCCATCAAAAATAGTACAATAAAAAACTACCCCTACAATATTCTATCCCTCAACCCTATCCCTACACAAACAAAAAACACTCCTCAACACTTGCTCCACACTTTCCCTTCACCACCGTCTGCACTCACCCTGAAAGACAAAAATGAAAAAGTTAGATACATCAAAAACCAAAAACCATAACCCTGAACACAACTTACACCCAATATTTCCACTGCCTAAAGCACCAGGTTTCCTGTGCTCTCGGCAACCCAAGCTGCTTAACGTCACACAGCCCATAGAAGTATAGCCTTCCACGGATCATGGCGGCACACTCCTTCACACTTACCACTTCACTCCTAAAAACTAAAATGTTCCTAACATCCCACAAACACTCCTTCACACAGTTAACCAACAACCAAAACAACCTCATTTTTTCATCCCCTAAATCACACAATCCATACACAACCATCTCATACGTTAAATCTTCCACTCCAGTCAAACCTTTAATTAAACCACCCATTTTCCTCCACACTTTTTTTGCAAACACACATCTCCACAATAAATGAACCACATCCTCACCCCCAATACACCCTTCCCTCGGACACACCTCACTGTCTACCAACCTCCTTCTCCGCTGAAACACCCTTGTCGGCAAACACCCATGCACAATCATCCAAGCCACATCCTTCTGCCTATTGGTCAGATCACTGACACACACATTCCGCCACACTCTTTCACTCTTAGCCTCACTCAAACCACCTATTATTTCCAAATCCTCCCTTCCGTCCATCATCTTCAATACTTTCTTACATTCACACCAAGCTTCCTTACTTACACTCTCCAAACCATACCTCCTAATACCTCTCTCAATCCTCACGTAAAACCACGGTGGGTTAAAACACACAGGCTTCCTCAAATCACACTCCACCAACTTATATCTCTTCAACACACCACCTCCCACATACCTCAGAAAACACCCTGCCAAACTCTCAGACTTACCAAGCTTCACACACATACTTATATACCTCACAACCAGAAACCTCTCAATGCACACCAACCCCTTCCCACCATTCAACTTACCTTTCACAACTTTGTCTCTTTTGAGTTTCTCCATTTTGGACGACCAAAAAAAAGTAAAACATAACTTGATAATTTTTTTTAACACCCTGTCTGGTGCTGGAAAAACATAAAATAAAAACATTAATATTGGCAACAACACAGATTTAACCACTAGGGCTTTACCCTCCAAGGACATGGATCTTAAAGACCAAAACTGGATCTTCCTCTCCAGCTTCCCTCTCACATCTTCCCAACTTTCTCTACCATACAAATCACAGCCAAACTTTACACCAAGCACCCTCAAACCACCAACACATTCTTTCCATCCACAAGATGCCACATCGCTCCACACTCCAAACACCTTACACTCGCTCTTCTCCATATTCACCCTAAAACCACTAGCCATACAGAACACATCCACTAACAATTTCACCCTCCTTAAACCTGCCACACTCCTACATAATACAGTCACGTCGTCCATATACCCAATCACACTCAGACACTTACCCCCCCCACCAGGCACTTCCACACCCCTCACAATTTTATCCTTTTTCAACATACGCAACAAAGGCTCAATCACACAAACAAACAACACAGGGGACAACGGACACCCCTGCCTCACACCCGCCTTAATCTGCACCTCCCCTGTTAACCATCCATTCACAAGCACTCTACTAACCATACCCTTATACATACTCCTAATCCACCCAATCATCCTCTCCGGCACACCCATCCTAGACAATACCTTAAACATAAAATCATGCACCACCCGATCATACGCTTTCTCAAAGTCAACTGCTAGCACAGCCACCCCCTGACACCTACTCTTACACCACCACAAAGCATCCCTCAAACTCACCAAACTCTCAGCAATCTTTCTTCCAGGCACTGCACACACTTGCTCTTCACCCACCATCTTCCCAATCACCTCCCTCATTCTATCAGCCATAACTTTCGCAATCATCTTGTAGTCTACATTCAAAAGTGAAATAGGCCTCCAATTTTTGAGATCACTCCTATCTCCCTTTTTGTGCAACAAAACAATAACACTCTCACGCATAGACTCAGACAAACTTCCACTCGCCAACACCTCCTTACATACATCAAAAACACACCCCCCAATCACTTCCCAAAAAACACAATAAAAATCCACCGGCAGCCCATCGCCACCTGGTGATTTCCCTTTTTTTAAACTCCTCATACATTTCTCCACTTCCTCTTTCGTTACATCCGCCATCAACAACTCTCTATCCTCCATACTTAAACACGCCTCAACCTCACCCAAAACCTCTTTCTCCGCACTCACATCAATCTTACCAGCCGTATATAATTCAGAATAGAAACTTCTCACCACCTCACTTATACCCTTATTTCCAACTACTACCGCACCACTCTCATCCACCACATCCTTCATTTCCATCCTCCCTCCAAACACCTTCTTAAAGAAAAATTTAGTACACCTTTCATCCTTCTCTTTCACCTCCATTTTCGCCTGAAACACAATCTTTCTCCCTTTCGCCTCCAAAAACTCATTCAACTTCTCTCTCGCCTCTCCAATCTCCACAGACACATCCTCTCCCAACTCCCTCATTTCCTCCAAATAGTCAAACCTCTTTTGCCACATTTCATACATAAATCTTTCATTCCGCGCTCTCTCACACCCCTTCCTCACAAAAAACTCTTTTGTCCTAACTTTCACCCACTCCCACCATTCAACCATGCTTCCAAAATCATTCTTCCTACCTTTCAACCTCAAAAAAAACCTACCATACTCTTCTCTTATTTTCACATCCTCCAACACATCCACATTCAACTTCCACACCCCCTTCCCATACAAACCTTCAGCACATATACTTACTCCACAATCAATCCTACCATGATCCGTGAAAGGCATCTTCTCAATTTTAAAAAATTCTTTTTTCATGTTCCTGGATAGAAAACAAAAGTCAATCCGTGAGGACACCTTCCCACCAGAACTAAAAAAGGTTGACCCCCCATCACACCCAGCATCAATAAAATTAAACGTCCTAACAATATCCCCAAGCTCCTTCCCCGACTTGTCCATTGTGCTACCACCACCACCAACCCCACCACTACTCACTCTATCCCCATCCCTAATAATACAATTAAAATCCCCAACCAAAAAAGTAGGTTCCCTCCCCCCCAAAAAAAATTTCAATTTTTCAAAAAGAGCAAGTCTTTCATTTTTCACAGCAGCCCCATATATACAAAACAAACGAAAAATAATACCCCCAAACTCAAAAAAAACCAGCAGACACCGGCCCTGGTCCACATGTACAACCCTTCGGACCTTAAAGTTTTTATTTTTAAAGAGCACACACACCCCGCCACTCTTTCTATTATTCAGGGACCACACAGCAGGTCCCTGGGTCCAACCAGCAGCCCGGGGCTCCTCACTCAAGTTGCACTCCTGCAAGCACAAAATATCGCAGGGCAGGGCAGCAAAAAGTTGGAAAATAGCTGCCCTCCTGTATGCAGATCTTATACTCCTAACATTGAGTGAAGAGATCCTTAATTTCATCTAAGGGAAGTTTTAGACAGCACACCGGTCCAAGACAAAAAAGAAAATTGACCGTCACTTCTTTTTCTTACTCGCCTTAGAACTCCGGGTCTTCACAGGAACCACCCCCCCTTTTTTTACCTCTGTTTTTTTCCTGGCCTTTGGTCTGTGGTAGCCGGTCACATCCTGCAGATGTTCCACTTTGTCAGCACTGATGTAAGATTGGCCCGAGTCGTCTGAGTCAGCCGCCACGTCCTCCTTCGGAGAGCCCACATCGCTGTAGTCCTCGATGACCTGTGAGGGAGACAAAGGAGATATTTCTTTTTTCCGCTTCAGCGAGTCATGGCTGAGGTCCATTGCCTCCTGCGCAGGACACTCAGCACTCGGGCCTGCCCCCCCCCCATCAGCCACCACTACCTCCCTTTCCTGCTCACCCTCCGCTGCCAGGGCCTCAGGCGCGCACTCAGCCCCACTGGAGTGCGCGTCCCCCACGGCAGCATCTAGAGGCTCGCGAGGAAGATCCTCAGCACGGGCTAGATCACACACAGGGGGAGGGGCACTGATGTTACTGCCCTTTACTGCATCGGCGTAGGAGGCTTTGCCTCCCCCACTCTCCAGTGACTCTCCACCTCCAGCGTCTTTCCCCTGTGGGCCCGACTGCTGGCTTGGCTGACTCCCCCGGGCCACCTTCGGGCAATTCCGGGCAAGATGCTCCCGGCTACCACAAATATGGCATTTCCTGCCCTCCCCACAGCCTGCGGTCTTATGGCCAGGTTTGAAGCAGTTCCTGCAGACCTCGCCAGTTACACACTCCTCCTTGGTGTGTCCGAAGGAATAACACAGCCGGCAAAATGTAGGCTGCCCTGGGTACCAAAGATACCCACGATTGGACCCAATAGAAAAAGTCTGGGGTGGGTGCCTTACTCCTCCAATTCCATCTGGATCCCGTTTCTGCTGGACCCAAAACTTACGTTTTCCGTTGAAAGTCCCAAAAATATTTGCCTGTTCCTGTCCAGCAGAAACGGAATCACAGTACATGGCCAAAAAGGCCACAATCTCCTCGTTCTTCACGAAAGGGTTGTACATGTGGACAATGACCGGCATCTGCAACTTGCTTTCCCGGCAATGAAAAGTTATGCCGTCTAATAAAGGGTCGCCCTCCTTCTCCGCCTGCCGTAGCCAACATGTTTGCAAGTCAGCTTTCTCCCAAAAGGTGACATCGTAAACACCAGTGGAAGGAAAGCACTGTACGCAAAAAATACTCTCACGAGCCATTCCCAACAGTTCCTCGATTACGCGCTTCTGGATATGGTGCAGCCCAACGTCATCCCTCCTCTCCTCAACAACAGACAGCCGAACTGTATTTGGTGCGTCAGGTGTAAACACCATGTTCACCTAGGGACTACTCCACATCCCACAAAGGGAAGTAAGTAGGCGATCGCTTCCCGTTGCCCGGGGACTAAGCCTAAGGCCAATAGCAGCAAGGGGGGGCCCCTCCGAAGAGGAACGATCCCCCCAGGGCCGACCGTCGGGTACCCCGGGCACCTTCTGACCAATCACCAGCACAGCAGAACTACACTGGATCTTAGCCAAAAGGCAGAGAAGCGATAACCCAATTATTCTCTGTTCCGAGCGAGCGGCTTTCTGGCCCCACCGGAGGGCTCGCTGAGAGTTGCCCGTTTGCCTGTACCCGGCAAGCGCCCTTCCCCCCAGTCTAGGCTGTCCGGAGGTGTGAATCTTCAGCCAGACGGGTGTCGCTGGTCTACAGGCCTGACCCCCTGTCTACTGGACAATCCACCCTTTTCTGACACCTGCCCAACACTGCTGGAGCCCAGTCATGACCCTCAGTCATCCCAAAATAAGAATTGCACACGTTCAGGTGCTTCTCGTTGCTCCTCGTTCACGTTCAACAAGGAAAATCATTTGCATGGGCCGGCCTCCTAGTTAGCATAACGTGGACTTAGTTAACATAACGTGGAAGAAAATCGAGGGCCACTAGAGGGAGTCAAAGACTAAGGGATCCTCGGGATAAAAATAAAAAAAACCCTTGCCACAGCTGACTTTTCTAGCTAGCTGCTGCATGCAGCAAGGCACACAGCAATGGAGCAAATTCAGCCCCCTTGTTTGTCAGCAGAGTAGTCACTGCTTATCGAAGGCTTCATTTTGGGCCTTAGGACAGAGAGAGCGAGGAGTAGAACACTAGCTGACTTGTCGAAAATTGGATGCCCTGACTAAATCTAGGTGTTGCTGTACAGGTAACTTGATAAAGTAGTGGCATTTGGCAAGAAAGTGACAAGAAGCAATGAAGACAAAGACACAAGGGTTAAATGCCAGTTTATTGGAGCACGGAACCGAGTTTAAGCAAGAAACATTGTCAGCAGCAAGCAACAAGAACACACAAGACAAACAAGTTGGATGATGTTCCAGTTAAATCTATTTTTTGACACTGCGTAAGAGAGGGGTGCACCGGTCCTGGAGGTACTGCAATACCAGGTCGATGCGTGGAGTGGACAGAGCAAGCTCTTCTTCCATCTCCCTGTTCTAAAAATCCATTTAATATATGGTCCCCAGATAGGGGACGTATCAGATATTAAACTGATAAGAACAGATTTTTTTTTTTAATTCTTTTATTTAAAATTTCACAAGTAAAATACAAAGTAACATTGACAAAATATGTACAAAACAAGATCTTAAAATTTTGTACAATATTTAAAATACAACATAAAGACAATATTTACATAATACAAAACAAAGACGATATTTACATAATACAAAAAGACAATATTTACATAATACAAAAAAGGTTTTGACAATATTTACATAACACACCCCTTTCCCTCCCAGAACCCACCCACAAAACCCTCCCACAAAAAGGTAAATAACAAAGCATACAACAAAAATAACAAATACAGCAAAATATAGCAAAATATAGCAAAAAATCAAGATAACAAGAAAAAACATTTTACAAGAACTCCCCATCCACCCATCAATTAGCAACAAAGATCAAAACATCATAAAACTACCCCTACAATACACTGTCCCTCAACCCTATCCCTACACAAACAAAATCACTCCTATACACTTTCTCCACACTGTCCCTTCACCACCACCTGCACTCACCCTGAAAGACAAAAAATAAAAGGTTAATTCCATCAAAAACATCAAAAACATAATCCCGAACAAAAAAAAACACACATTATATACACCATTGCTTCCACATTTCAATTTTCCACAACCTCCGTGCATCACCCTCACCCAATCTCTTAAAATCAAAATATACATAATTAAAAATCCTTCCTCGGACCATGGCCACACATTCCCTCACTTTCACAATCTCTTGTCTAAAAACAAAGATATTCCGTACATCCCACAAACATTCCTTAACACAATTCACCACTATCCACAACAATCTCTCCTCATTCCACGTTAGATCACTCAAACCATACAACACCATCTCATATGTTAAAACATCCACACCAGTCAATCCCTTCACCATCTTCTCCATCCTATTCCATATTTTCCTAGCATACCGGCACTCCCAAAACACATGTATCACTCTCTCAATCCCCCCACACCCACTCCTCGGACACACCTCACTATCAACCAACCTTCTCCTCCTCTGAAACTCTCTCGTAGGCAAACACCCATGCACCCCCATCCATGCAACATCTTTCTGCCTATTGTCCAAACCCTTACAACACACATTCTTCCAGACTTTCTTACATTCAGCAACTCTCAAACCACCTATTCCTTCCACTTCCTCCCTCTCTTTCAACAACTGCACAATCTTCTTACTCTCACACCATTTATCCCGCGCCACATCTCGCAACTCATACCTCCTCATACACCTATCAATCCTCACATAAAACCAAGGCGCAACAAAACATACAGGCTTCCTCAGATCAACCTCACACAACTTACATTTCCGCAACACACTCCCACCAGCATATCTCACCATACATCCTGCAATATTCTCTTTCTCACTTAATCTCACACACATACTTACATACTTCACCACCAGAAACTTCTCAATACTCACCATTCCTTTCCCACCATTCATTGCACCTTTCATCACTTTCTCTCTCTTCAACTTCTCCATCCGCGACGACCAAAAAAACGAAAAACACACTCTCACAATCTGCTTCATCATTCTATCAGGCGCTGGAAATACATAATACAAAAACAACAAAATAGGAATCACAACCGCTTTCACAACCAACACTTTCCCTTCCATCGATAAAGTCCTTAGAGACCAAAAATCCACTTTCTTCTTCACTCTCGCCAACACATCCTGCCAACTCTCTCTCCCATACAAATCTCCATCAAACTTAACACCCAAAATCCTCAATCCTCCAACACAAAACTTCCAACCACATTGTTCAACCGTTCCCCATACCCCAAACAACTTGCACTCACTCTTTTCCATATTCACACAAAACCCACTTGCCATACAAAAAATCTCAATCAATAGTTTCACCCTTCTTAACCCTACCATATCCTTGCAAACCACAGTAACATCATCCATATATCCAATCACCTTCAATACTCTACCCCCACTCCCAGGAACCTCCACTCCCCTCACACACTTATCTTTTGCCAACATCCTCAACAACGGCTCAATTACACAAACAAACAAAACAGGCGACAACGGGCATCCCTGTCTCACTCCTGACCCAATGCTAATGTCATTGGTCAGCCATCCATTCAACAACACCTTACTTACCATACCTCTATATAAACACTTAATCCACCCAATCAGAACCTCAGGTATCCCCATTCTCCTTAACACTTTAAACATAAACTCATGCGACACTCTATCAAACGCTTTCTCAAAATCCACAGCCAACACAGCCACCTCCTGCTTCCTCTCCTTACATAACCACAACACATCCCTCAGACTCAACAAGCTTTCTGCAATCGACCTCCCAGGCACCGCACACACTTGCTCCTCTCCCACCAATTTCTCCGCTACCGCACGCAACCTATTCGCCAACACTTTCGCCACAACTTTATAATCCACATTCAACAACGATATAGGCCTCCAATTTTTCAACTCACGCTTATCTCCTTTCTTATACAATAAAACAATCACACTCTTCAACATAGACTCAGGCATCCTCCCAACTTCCAGAACTTTCATCACCATCTCATACACACAATCACCAATCACATCCCAAAACGCACAATAAAACTCAACAGGCAAACCATCACTACCGGGCGTCTTCCCTTTCTTCATACTCCCAAGACATTCATCAACTTCCTCCTTACTCACTTTCTCCCCTAACATACTCTTATCATCCAAATCCAAACACATCTCCACCTGCTTCAATACATCCTTCTCAACTCTCGCATCCCTCTTCTTCTCCTTATACAAACTTGCATAAAACTTACAAACTTCTTCCCCCACTCTCTCCTTCCCATTCACTTCCAGCCCATTCTCATCCAACACACTTGACAAATCCACCCTCCCACCATACACCTTCTTGAAGAAAAAACTTGTACACTTCTCATCCTTCTCTTTCACCACCATCCTCGCTTGCGATATAATCTCTCTCCCTCTCCGTTCCATAAACACTCTCAACTTCCTTCTTGCTTCCACCAAATCACACCCCACATCCTCTCCCCATTCTCTCAGCTCCTCCAAATATTCTAACCTCTTCAGCCACCATTCATACACCTCACGCTCCTTCTTTGCAATCTCACACCCCTTTCTCACAAAAAACCTCTTAGTCTGCTCTTTCACCCACTCCCACCACTCAATCACACTTAAAAAATCATTCCTCCTCCTCTTCAGTCTTCCAAAAAATACCCCATACTCTCTTTTCACATTCTCATCTTCCAACAACTCCACATTCAACTTCCACACACCTTTACCATACGTTACCTCCGGATCCATACTCACAACACATTCGATCCTACCATGGTCCGAGAAAGGCTCCCGATGCACGGCAAAGGACTCCGCCTGCAAATTTTTAGAAACAAAACAAAAATCGATACGTGACTGTACAGTGCCTTTATCACTAAAATAAGTAGACCCACCACCCTCACCCACATCCCTTAAACCAAATAAACGCACAATCTCACCCAACTCCTTCCCCGATTTGTCAATAATACCACCACCACCTCCACCCCCACACCTATCCCCACTACGTATAATACAATTAAAATCCCCACACACAATAACCGGATCCCTCCCCCCCAAAAAAAACTTCATCTTCTCCCATAGGTCCAGCCTTTTCTTCTTCTCCACTGGTGCATACACACAAAACAACTTAAAACACACACCCCCATATTCTAAAAAAACACACAAACACCTCCCCACCTCCACCTCCACCTTCCTTAAAACCTTAATCCTCCTATTTTTAAAAAGTACCCCCACACCCGTACACCTGCTTCGGCCGAAGGACCACACCGCAACCCCCTGATCCCACTTTGCGGTGGGCGGGTCTTCCCTCAAATTGCAGTCCTGCAGGCAGAAAATGTCGGCAGTATACCCGGTCAAGATCTTAAAGACGGCTGCCCGCCTGCAGGACGTCCCAATACCTCTGCAATTGAGGGAAGACACCCGTAAGGCCATAAAATATTAGATAGGGATCATACTCCCGTCATGACTTTTTCTTTTTCTTGCTTTTTCCGGATCGGGTACGATGGCTCACCCCCAACCCCGGACTTACCCCTCCGGTCTTCTTCTCCTTGTCCTTCTCCTTAGAACCGGGTCTGCAGTACCCCATCACCTCCTGCAGGCTGGACACCTGACCAGTGCTCACATATGATGGTGCTTGTGAGGAGTCCGAGTCAATAACTGCTTCAGATGACCCGGGGTCCGGGGAATCTGGAAAGGAGCCAATGTCCTGGGAGGAAGTAGGGGCCTCAGCGCCCTCCATCTTCCTTTTCAAGGAAGGCTGCCCCACTTCCATCCCTTCCTCCGCCTCCGAGTCCTCCGACTCCATGCCGCTCCCCTCCGCCTCCCCCTCGGCCATGAGGTTGTCAGGGACACTCCCCTCGGGAAGAGAAGAGGTCCCTTCCTCCCCCACGGCGTCCAGAGGGGAGGGACCGGGCTCACCCTCCATAGGGGGGCAGGCATCGGCCCGCACCACCACTTCCTCGGGTAGCACGGGGGCCTGATCTTGGGAGACCACGGCGGTAGCCGGAGGACCACCTCTGGCCACATCTGCGTAGGACAGCACCCTCCTGCCCACAACCGTCTCAGGAGCCTCCACCGCCCTAATTTCCGCCACCACGGTTGTGGGCTCAGTTGTTCTTGATACCTTGGGGCACTGCCTAGCCAGGTGGGTTCGGCTCCCACAGATGTGGCAGCTCTTCCCCTCTGGACACTGGCTCGCCCCGTGACCCTGCTTGAAGCAGTTACGGCAGGTCAACCCGGCCTCACACTGGTCCTTCGTGTGTCCAAATGCAAAGCATTGCCTGCAGAAAAGCGGCTGGCCAGGGTACCACAAGTAGCCGCGATTACTCCCGATGGAGAAGGACTGAGGGGGGTGCCGGACGCCAAAGATGCCCTCTTTATCCGCCTTCAAGGTAACCCAGAATCTACGCTGCCCGTTGAAGGTACCGAAAACATTTGTCAGTTTCACGCCCGCAGAAACCGACTCGCAGTACCGATGCAAAAAGGCAGCGATCTCCCCATCCTGTACAAAAGGGTTGTACATATGCACAGTGATGGGGAGCCGCACTGTCGTCTCACTTGACAGGAACATGATCCCGTCCAATAATTCATGGCCCTCCTTCTCTCCCTTCCGAAGCAGGCATGTCTGCAGGCCTTCCTTTTTCCAGAAAGTAACATCATACAATCCAGTGGTGGGGAAACACTGCACGCAGAAAATGCTCTCTCTCGCCATCCCAAAAAGTTCCTCGATCAACTTTTTCTGAACAAAATGCAAGCCAACAGCTTCACGTTTAGACTCGGCCACGGCCAGTCTTAAAGTATTGGGCGCATTAGGAGGCCCAATCATCCTCTCGCTCACCGATCCCACCCCCACCACATGGATGGTAGGGCGAGGCGATCGCAACCCGTTGTCTGGGGACTAAGCCTCGGGCCAATAGCAGCAAGGGGGGTACCAATTAAGGAAACACCCCAAGGCCGAGAGGGACTGGCACCGGTCGTTACCTTAAGGCCAAGACCAAGGTAGAACTACACTTGATCCTAGCCAAAAGGCCGAGAAGCGATAACCCAATTATTCTCTGTTCCGAGCGAGCGGCTTTCTGGCCCCACCGGAGGGCTCGCTGAGAGTTGCCCGTTTGCCTGTACCCGGCAAGCGCCCTTCCCCCCAGTCTAGGCTGTCCGGAGGTGTGAATCTTCAGCCAGACGGGTGTCGCTGGTCTACAGGCCTGACCCCCTGTCTACTGGACAATCCACCCTTTTCTGACACCTGCCCAACACTGCTGGAGCCCAGTCATGACCCTCAGTCATCCCAAAATAAGAATTGCACACGTTCAGGTGCTTCTCGTTGCTCCTCGTTCACGTTCAACAAGGAAAATCATTTGCATGGGCCGGCCTCCTAGTTAGCATAACGTGGACTTAGTTAACATAACGTGGAAGAAAATCGAGGGCCACTAGAGGGAGTCAAAGACTAAGGGATCCTCGGGATAAAAATAAAAAAAACCCTTGCCACAGCTGACTTTTCTAGCTAGCTGCTGCATGCAGCAAGGCACACAGCAATGGAGCAAATTCAGCCCCCTTGTTTGTCAGCAGAGTAGTCACTGCTTATCGAAGGCTTCATTTTGGGCCTTAGGACAGAGAGAGCGAGGAGTAGAACACTAGCTGACTTGTCGAAAATTGGATGCCCTGACTAAATCTAGGTGTTGCTGTACAGGTAACTTGATAAAGTAGTGGCATTTGGCAAGAAAGTGACAAGAAGCAATGAAGACAAAGACACAAGGGTTAAATGCCAGTTTATTGGAGCACGGAACCGAGTTTAAGCAAGAAACATTGTCAGCAGCAAGCAACAAGAACACACAAGACAAACAAGTTGGATGATGTTCCAGTTAAATCTATTTTTTGACACTGCGTAAGAGAGGGGTGCACCGGTCCTGGAGGTACTGCAATACCAGGTCGATGCGTGGAGTGGACAGAGCAAGCTCTTCTTCCATCTCCCTGTTCTAAAAATCCATTTAATATATGGTCCCCAGATAGGGGACGTATCAGATATTAAACTGATAAGAACAGATTTTTTTTTTTTTTTTTTTTTTTTTTTTTTTTTCCATACCTATCAGTTTACCTGCATGCAACTTTTCTTTCAAAAAGAACCGCACAAAGATTCTCTCGTGCATCATGCTTTACACATCATCTAGGTATATATTTTTTTTTTCAATTTTTTGCAAAAAAAACAACACATACATATACACATCATAAAATACATTTCAACCCCACCCTCCCCCACCCGTCCGTCTCCCCCAACCCCAATACGTATCTGCCTCCACTTTCCCCATCCACCTCCTATCCACCAACAATACTACATAGAGTCTAGAAAAAAACAAATTGGTACAGTCCTCTACTGATAAGGTGCATTTTCGTCGCACCTCCCAACATCTGGCATCCCACAACACCTCTTTGAGGATGCTGACCATTATCCAAAGTTTTCTTTCTTTGGTTTTATCTCCTTCAAACAAACCAAAATACCAAATCAAAATGTTCACACCTTTAACCTCCACCACATTCTCCATAAAGGGTATCAGTTTCTGCCGAACTCTTTTGGCAAAAGAACAACTGAACAGGGCATGTTGGGCCACTTCTATTTCTTGGCATCCTTCTCTTGGACAGATTTCATCTCTTGCCAAGTCTCTTGCCTTCAAGAAGTTTTTAGTCAGCAACACACCATGAAATGCCATCCATGTTATTTCTTTTTGTCTATTAGACACACCTTTTATAAAAACCTTCTTCCAGCAGTTATCCGTGTGTCTAGGTCCCAGACCAAAGATATTGGCTCTGACCTCCTCCTTCCGTAGCCACTTGACCAGAATGACTTTTCCGACTGCACCAACACCCAACTCTGTCAACTTAAATTTTTTAAAAAACTCATTCAATTGGCGATAAAACAAGGGGGTCACTAGGGCTGTGGGTTTTAAAAGATCTCGCCCACACCATCCCCATTTCACCAGGGACCATCCAGCCAAATATCGCATCAGGTGCGCCTTCAAACCTCCAGCTACAAACACTTTGTAGTGTGTCAACCATAAGTGCATGGCCATAAATGTCCCTATATCTGGGAACCCATAGCCACCATGTTCCGGGCTCATCAGCACTATCTTCCGTTGTAATCTCTCCATCTTGGAGCCCCAAAAGAAAGTAAAAAGAACGCGTGTAATCTTCTGGGTCCATTTTACACCAGGGGGAAAACATGATCCAAAGTATAATAGTAACGGTAAAATAACAGATTTTACAATAAGGACTTTTCCTGTCAGTGTTAAGCGTCTGAGTTTCCAAAACTCCACTTTTTTTTGTACTTTCTCCAACATTTTTTCTGCATTCTTCTGGTTCAATAAATTTCTTTCAAAATGGGTACCCAAAATAACTAAGGACTCGGTTTGTTTCACCTTTACCTCTTCTAGATTACATGTCCCGCTCATGATACAAATTTGGCTCTTCTGCCAATTCACGTTTAGCCCTGACATGCTTCCAAATAGACTTAACTGTAATTCCGCCCTTTTTGCGTCTTTTACAGAGGAACACATAAAGGTTATGTCATCCATATAACCAACAGATTTAGCATGACTCCCGTCACTTCCAGGCACAAATATTCCTTTAAAACATTTATCGTTCTGTACATGTTGTAACAAAGGTTCGATAGCAAAAACAAACATTAAAGGGGACAGAGGGCATCCCTGTCTTACCCCCGACAAAACAGAAAAGGTTTCCGACAAATTGCCATTCACCAGCACCTGGCTCTTAATTCCACAATATAGTCCCTTTAGGGTTTTTAAAAAGGGTTCAGGCAAGCCCATCTCGGTCAATACTCTAAACAAGTATGTATGAGAGACCTTGTCATAGGCCTTCTCAAGGTCTATGCCCATCAGGGCTAATGGCATATTGTTCATTTGACCATAACAGACCAGATCTCTGAGAAATACCAGAATATCGGATATTCTGCGTCCTGGTACCGCACAAACCTGCGAGTCCCCTATCATTTTACCAACCACCCTACTCAACCTGCTAGCCAACACTTTTGCCACTAGTTTATAATCTGCGTTCAGCAGGGTAATCGGGCGCCAGTTCTTGATATCTTTTCGGTCTCCTTTTTTGAAAATCAAAGTTATCACCCCCTCTCTCATAGAAGGGGAGACTGTCCCTTCATTGACGCAATATTTCACCACCTCCACCAAATGCTCCTTGAGTATAGGCCAAAGTTTAAGATACACCTCCACCGGGAGGCCATCCTTTCCGGGTGTTTTATTTTTCTGCATACACCCAAGGACATCCTCAATCTCTTTCTCAGACACTGGGTCACATAAGCATTGCATCTCTTCTTCGTTCACACCCTTATCAACCACTGTACAATATTCTTTCAATTCTTTCTTTGGTACTTCCTTCTGTGCACCATACAAATTTTTATAGAAATTAACCACCTCCTCCATCATTTTTTCACCTTCCACCTCCTCATCACCTGATATCACAGATCTCATTACTTTATTGTTGGAAAAAACTTTCTTGAAAAAAAACCGGGTACACTGTTCCCCCTCCTCCATCTCACGTACTTTAGCATTAAATATTATGCTTTTCCCTTTCTCTTTTAACATTTTAGTTCTCTCTTCCTTTACTTCTTCCAATTCTTTTGACACCTCCACTCCACACCTCTGGCACTTATAAAGAAAGTGCAATCTTTGTATAAGTCTGTCATCGTTCCTTTTTTTTTGGGCTGCTCTGACTCTGCAAGCTCTTTGACAAAAAGCAGTAATCCGTTCCTTTGCCCAGTCCCACCATATTAATACATTGGGGAACTCTGACTTTCTTGCCACCACTTCCTCCCAATACATATACAATTGTTGAATCACCTCCTCCTCCTCCAGCACAGATACATTTAGTTTCCACACCCCGGGGCCAAACTTTACCCCTACCCCTAAATCCAATTTGCAGGAAATCACCTTGTGGTCAGAAAAAAGAACCGGGGTCACCACATACTCCTCCACCTCCAAAAACTCGGATAAAAATAAAAAATCAATTCTTGAAGAGACAGTTCCTTTGTCTGAAAAAAAGGTATGTGTAACTTTACTTTCTTCTTTTTCCATAGCGGCGTCCTTCATTCTAAAATCACTCACCAAATCGTTAAGCATTTTAGATGTTACGTCCACACTGCCCTCACCTCCAGCCCCTTGTCTTTCGTTTCTCTTCCTTACACAATTAAAGTCACCTGCGACCACCGTCGCCATCCTCCCAGGCAAATACAATCTTAAAACACTAAGGAATTCCTTTCTAGCGTTTTTGTCCGCAGGTGCGTAACAATTAATAATTCTCAATTGTTCACCCAGATAGTCCAGTGTCACCAACAAGCATCTCCCAGGTACTATTTCTTCATAGGACATGATTTTTAAATTAGGGTTTTTTATGAGTATCCCCACTCCTTCCGATCTGCAGGTGCTACTTGCGGCCCACACTGCAACTCCCTTCTGCCATTCTTTAATACCGCTCACGTTTTCAATACCGCATTCTTGTAGACATATAATGTCTGCTTTAACGGAACACATGTGTTCCATGATTACTGCATTCCTGTGGCCAGATTTCATGCTTCTCACATTAAGTGAGCTGATGATCAGCGCCATCAAAAAATAGAAATACACTGCCATCGTAATTCTTAGTTGGTATTTTCCTTCAGCTCAGTCTCCTCTTGCATCCTCTGTTTCCTCCAGGTTACTGGTGAACTGGCAGATTCTTCAGAATCCCCAGGTATATCAATTTGTAATACTCCCTCATCATCGCCTTCGATGCGAGGTCGTTTCACACCTGTCTCTGATGATGGGAGCAGTTGTTGTCCATCTTCTATACTGCCAATGCTATCCACACTGTCCATTTCTTCTTCTCCGTCGCTTGACGACAAGTTGCCAATCAAGGCCTGTCTTGAGTACTGGCTAGGGTCAGCCTCCACACCGCCCATCTTGTGCCTACCCTCTTCCTCTTTCTCCGATTCTCCTCCGGACTCTGGGAACTCCTCTTCCGATACGCCCACATCCATATTGTCCTCTTCACGGGGGGGACTTGCAACCACGTCAAGACCACCCGCGTGATCCGCCTTCTCGCCCTCTGCAGGTCCGGGGGTAACTGCGTCAGGGTCACCAACGATGGCAGCTTCCGCCGCCTTCCTGCTGATGTCCCACACGCTATCACACTTCCCATCTGCGTCCTTGGGCTGGTCGCCAAATACCACTGCAGTGGGGAGCACGCCGTCTGAACGCCCCTTTTCAGGGGGTCCTCCAGCCCCCTCCCGCATACCGCTGGTACCAGCTTCCTGTTGTTGCTCACCCCCCGACTTTGCCTTAGAGTTAGTACCCCAAAATTGTCTCTTCTGGGATGTGTAGAGCGGGCATTGGTTGGCCAGGTGGCCAGCTTCTTGACAAATATCACATGTCCTAACAGCAGTGCAATCTTTGGCCTTATGTCCAATCTGTTTGCAGAAACGACATTTTTCTGTCATTTCGCATTCTGTTGCAATATGTCCGTAGGAAAAGCATTTGCGGCAGTATCTGGGTTGTCCTTGGTAGTATAAATACCCTCTTTCACCACCAATGGAAAACACCGCAGGTGGGCGTTTAACTCCCCCAACACAACTTTTGTCCAACTTAAATTTACCAAAAAAACGGTATTTCCCAGTCCAAATCTTAAATTTATTTAGAACCTTTTCTCCCCCCTTCAACTCCTCACAATAATTTTTTAAGAAGGCTCTTACCTTTAGGACATCCGAGAATGGACTATACATATGGACAATAATCATCTTGTCCTCCTCCATAAATAGAGGGATAACTCCTATACCTTTCAGGATACCGGTCTCAGCTTTCTCCTTTGCCAACTCAAAAACATTCCAGCAAACCTCGGTAGAAAGAAACGTAACATCATAAATTCCTTGTCCAGGAAAATCCTGCAGACATAATATCTGACTCACCGCCAGGTTGAAGGTATCAATCAGGACATCCACAACGATCGTCTTCAAGTTGATCTTCTCCTTCAAATCTGGTCGCACCAGAAATCGCAGGGAATCACGAAGCCCCCGATTCGCCATCTCCAAAAAGAAAGTCCAAACCCGATTGGTTTGGACTGGATCCCAGCTCGTGAACGTCTGGCAGTTCCTTACCCAATAGCAGCAGGGGGTGTACCAATAAAGGAAACACCCCCAGGCCGAGTAAGGTTAGTGCCTTCTGATACCTCTTGGCTTAGACTTTTAAATCTTCGCCAAAAGGCCGAGAAGCGATAACCCAATTATTCTCTGTTCCGAGCGAGCGGCTTTCTGGCCCCACCGGAGGGCTCGCTGAGAGTTGCCCGTTTGCCTGTACCCGGCAAGCGCCCTTCCCCCCAGTCTAGGCTGTCCGGAGGTGTGAATCTTCAGCCAGACGGGTGTCGCTGGTCTACAGGCCTGACCCCCTGTCTACTGGACAATCCACCCTTTTCTGACACCTGCCCAACACTGCTGGAGCCCAGTCATGACCCTCAGTCATCCCAAAATAAGAATTGCACACGTTCAGGTGCTTCTCGTTGCTCCTCGTTCACGTTCAACAAGGAAAATCATTTGCATGGGCCGGCCTCCTAGTTAGCATAACGTGGACTTAGTTAACATAACGTGGAAGAAAATCGAGGGCCACTAGAGGGAGTCAAAGACTAAGGGATCCTCGGGATAAAAATAAAAAAAACCCTTGCCACAGCTGACTTTTCTAGCTAGCTGCTGCATGCAGCAAGGCACACAGCAATGGAGCAAATTCAGCCCCCTTGTTTGTCAGCAGAGTAGTCACTGCTTATCGAAGGCTTCATTTTGGGCCTTAGGACAGAGAGAGCGAGGAGTAGAACACTAGCTGACTTGTCGAAAATTGGATGCCCTGACTAAATCTAGGTGTTGCTGTACAGGTAACTTGATAAAGTAGTGGCATTTGGCAAGAAAGTGACAAGAAGCAATGAAGACAAAGACACAAGGGTTAAATGCCAGTTTATTGGAGCACGGAACCGAGTTTAAGCAAGAAACATTGTCAGCAGCAAGCAACAAGAACACACAAGACAAACAAGTTGGATGATGTTCCAGTTAAATCTATTTTTTGACACTGCGTAAGAGAGGGGTGCACCGGTCCTGGAGGTACTGCAATACCAGGTCGATGCGTGGAGTGGACAGAGCAAGCTCTTCTTCCATCTCCCTGTTCTAAAAATCCATTTAATATATGGTCCCCAGATAGGGGACGTATCAGATATTAAACTGATAAGAACAGATTTTTTCTATTGAAAAGCCTGTGGCGTGCAAAACACAACCCAAAAACTTCACCCGGTGCAGGGAAAAAGTGCACACACATAAGGAGGTGCAACAAAAACCTGTGACGGGTGCATCGTCAATAGGCCCTCCGAAGAGGGCCTGACCCTGATCCCCCGGGGCGCAAGGCTCCTGACAGGGACTGAGGTTGTCAGTGGTCCATGCAGCCGAAGCCACATGAACCCATCCAAGGCCCATGTAGCCGAAGCCAGCACGGACACAACAGTGAGGCTCCCCCGAAGGGAGACCCCATGAGAGCAGGCGAACTAAGCCAGAAGGCCATGTCCACCCACTCCCAAGACGTTCAGGGCAGGCCCGAGGACCAGCACCCTACTTATCACACATAAAGTGCAGTGCACCAAACAAAAATAAGTGACAAACTAGACAAACACGGGGAAAAATAAAAAGAAAGTGGGGAAGAAGGAAGATGGGAGAGTGAGGTAAAGTGACCAATGTGCAATACATTGGCCGGCCCTCCGGCCAGGAATCAAAAATTCCTCTGGTCCTAGCCAAAAGGCCTGGCCCTAGAGGCAGGTGCTAAAAAAGTGTGTGTGGAGATAAGTGACCAAAAAGGTGCCACACGTTGAGTGTCCCTCACACACTCAGTGCAATGTATGGCACCCCTGGACTGCCACTCCAGGGGCACTATCTCCACAGGCTTTTCAATGGACCCTGGTCCACGGCCCGGACAGCCACGGCCCCCTTCCCACCTCCACCAGAAAGGATCAGGAGCTACCGGAGGCGCACCTCTTTCGCTCCCTACCTAATTAAACCCGAGAGGTACTAGCTGCGCAGCTCCGCTTTCCCTCTCAAGGAAACTGGTAAGGCGGGTTAGGAACCGCATCAAATCCAGGCCAGAAGGCCAGGGCCCCGGCCTTCCGCTAAGATCTCATGCCTCTCTGCTCTCAATCAGGAGCACCCTTCCAGATGGCTCAGACTCGACCAGTGGCCTGCCCCCAGTACTGTCGGGTAGCAAAAGCATAGCCCCTGCTGAAACCATCCTTCCAGGTGCCTATCACATCTTTGGATTGCTTCAGCCCTCTACTAAAGAAGTGCTTCAGCGCTCCTCCGAAAACTGATAAGAACAGATTTTTTTTTAATTCTTTTATTTAAAATTTCACAAGTAAAATACAAAGTAACATTTGACAAAATATGTACAAAAAAGGTCTTAAAGTTTTGTACAATATTTAAAATACAACATAAAGACAATATTTACATAATACAAAAACAAAGACGATATTTACATAATACAAAAACAAAGACGATATTTACATAATACAAAAAGACAATATTTACATAATACAAAAAAATGTTGACAATATTTACATAACACACCCCTTTCCCTCCCAGAACCCACCCACAAAACCCTCCCGAAAATCCCTCCCACAAAAAGGTAAATAACAAAGCATACAACAACAAATAACAAAATACAGCAAAATATAGCAAAAAATCAAGATAACAAGAAAAAAAACATTTTACAAGAAATCCCCATCCACCCATCGATTAGCAACAACAAAGATCAAAAAACTACCCCTACAATACACTGTCCCTCAACCCTATCCCTACACAAACAAAATCACTCCTATACACTTTCTCCACACTGTCCCTTCACCACCACCTGCACTCACCCTGAAAGACAAAAAATAAAGGTTAATTCCATCAAAAACATCAAAAACATAATCCCGAACAAAAAAACACACATTATATACACCATTGCTTCCACATATCAATTTTCCACAACCTCCGTGCATCACCCTCACCCAATCTCTTAAAATCAAAATATACATAATTAAAAATCCTTCCTCGGACCATGGCCACACATTCCCTCACTTTCACAATCTCTTGCCTAAAAACAAAGATATTCCGTACATCCCACAAACATTCCTTAACACAATTCACCACTATCCACAACAATCTCTCCTCATTCCACGTTAGATCACTCAAACCATACAACACCATCTCATATGTTAAAACATCCACACCAGTCAATCCCTTCACCATCTTCTCCATCCTACTCCATATTTTCCTAGCATACCGGCACTCCCAAAACACATGTATCACTCTCTCAATCCCCCAACACCCACTCCTCGGACACACCTCACTATCAACCAACCTTCTCCTCCTCTGAAACTCTCTCGTAGGCAAACACCCATGCACCCCCATCCATGCAACATCTTTCTGCCTATTGTCCAAACCCTTACAACACACATTCTTCCAGACTTTCTTACATTCAGCAACTCTCAAACCACCTATTCCTTCCACTTCCTCCCTCTCTTTCAACAACTGCACAATCTTCTTACTCTCACACCATTTATCCCGCGTCACATCTCGCAATTCATACCTCCTCATACACCTATCAATCCTCACATAAAACCAAGGCGCAACAAAACATACAGGCTTCCTCAGATCAACCTCACACAACTTACATTTCCGCAACACACTCCCACCAGCATATCTCACCATACATCCTGCAATATTCTCTTTCTCACTTAATCTCACACACATACTTACATACTTCACCACCAGAAACTTCTCAATACTCACCATTCCTTTCCCACCATTCATTGCACCTTTCATCACTTTCTCTCTCTTCAACTTCTCCATCCGCGACGACCAAAAAAACGAAAAACACACTCTCACAATCTGCTTCATCATTCTATCAGGCGCTGGAAATACATAATACAAAAACAACAAAATAGGAATCACAACCGCTTTCACAACCAACACTTTCCCTTCCATCGATAAAGTCCTTAGAGACCAAAAATCCACTTTCTTCTTCACTCTCGCCAACACATCCTGCCAACTCTCTCTCCCATACAAATCTCCATCAAACTTAACACCCAAAATCCTCAATCCTCCAACACAAAACTTCCAACCACATTGTTCAACCGTTCCCCACACCCCAAACAACTTGCACTCACTCTTTTCCATATTCACACAAAACCCACTTGCCATACAAAAAATCTCAATCAATAGTTTCACCCTTCTTAACCCTACCATATCCTTGCAAACCACAGTAACATCATCCATATATCCAATCACCTTCAAAACTCTACCCCCACTCCCAGGAACCTCAACTCCCCTCACACACTTATCTTTTGCCAACATCCTCAACAACGGCTCAATTACACAAACAAACAAAACAGGCGACAACGGGCATCCCTGTCTCACTCCTGACCCAATGTTGATGTCATTGGTCAGCCATCCATTCAGCAACACCTTACTTACCATACCTCTATATAAACACTTAATCCACCCAATCAGAACCTCAGGTATCCCCATTCTCCTTAACACTTTAAACATAAACTCATGCGACACTCTATCAAACGCTTTCTCAAAATCCACAGCCAACACAGCCACCTCCTGCTTCCTCTCCTTACATAACCACAACACATCCCTCAGACTCAACAAGCTTTCTGCAATCGACCTCCCAGGCACCGCACACACTTGCTCCTCTCCCACCAATTTCTCCGCTACCGCACGCAACCTATTTGCCAACACTTTCGCCACAACCTTATAATCCACATTCAACAACGATATAGGCCTCCAATTTTTCAACTCACGCTTATCTCCTTTCTTATACAATAAAACAATCACACTTTTCATCATAGAATCAGGCATCCTCCCAACTTCCAGAACTTTCATCACCATCTCATACACACAATCACCAATCACATCCCAGAACGCACAATAAAACTCAACAGGCAAACCATCACTACCAGGCGTTTTCCCTTTCTTCATACTCCCAAGACATTCATCAACTTCCTCCTTACTCACTTTCTCCCCTAACATACTCTTATCATCCAAATCCAAACACATCTCCACCTGCTTCAACACATCCTTCTCAACTCTCGCATCCCTCTTCTTCTCCTTATACAACTCCGCATAAAACTTACAAACTTCTTCCCCCACTCTCTCCTTCCCATTCACTTCCAGCCCATTCTCATCCAACACACTTGACAAATCCACTCTCCCACCATACACCTTCTTAAAGAAAAACCGCGTGCACTTCTCATCCTTCTCTTTCACCACCATCCTCGCTTGTGACATAATCTCTCTCCCTCTTCGTTCCATAAAACCTCTCAACTTCCTTCTTGCTTCCACCAAATCACACCCCACATCCTCTCCCCATTCTCTCAGCTCCTCCAAATATTCTAACCTCTTCAGCCACCATTCATACACCTCACGCTCCTTCCTTGCAATCTCACACCCCTTCCTCACAAAAAACCTCTTAGTCTGCTCTTTCACCCACTCCCACCACTCAATCACACTTAAAAAATCATTCCTCCTCCTCTTCAGTCTTCCAAAAAACACCCCATACTCTCTTTTCACATTCTCATCTTCCAACAACTCCACATTCAACTTCCATACACCTTTACCATACGTTACCTCTGGATCCATACTTACAACACATTCGATCCTACCATGGTCCGAGAAAGGCTCCCGTGTGACAGTAAAATCTTGTGCCTGCAAATTTTTGGAAATAAAACAAAAATCAATACGTGATTGTACAGTTCCCCGATCACTAAAATATGTAAAACCACCACCTTCACCCACATCCCTCAAACCAAACAAACTTAAAACCTCACCCAACTCCTTCCCCGACTTATCAATATCCCCACCACCAGCCCCACACCTATCCCCCCTGCGTAAAATACAGTTAAAATCCCCACACACAATAACCGGATCCCTCCCCCCCAAAAAAAACTTCATTTTCTCCCACAGGTCCAGCCTTCCTTTTTTATCCACCGGTGCATAAACACAAAACAATTTAAAACAAACACCCCCATACTCTAAAAAAACACACAAACATCTCCCCACCTCCACCTCCACCTTCCTTAAAATCCTGATCCTCCTATTTTTAAATAAAACCCCTACACCCGTATTCCTGCTTCGGCCGAGGGACCACACCGCATCCCCTAGGGTCCATTTAGCGGTGTGGGGGGCTTCCCTCAAATTGCAGTCCTGTAGGCAAATCAAATCGGCAGCGATTCCAGATATTTTTTGGAAGATCGCTGCCCGCCTACCAGCCGTCCCAATACTTCTGCAATTGAGGGAAGACACCCGTAAGGCCATAAAATATTAGAAAAGGATCATACTCCCGTCATGACTTTTTCTTTTTCTTTGTTTTTCCGGATCGGGTACGATGGCTCACCCCCAACACTGAACTTACCCCTGCGGACTCCTTCTCCTTCCCCTTCTCCACCGAACCGGGCCTGCAGTACCCCATCACCTCCTGCAGGCTGGACACCTGACCAGTGCTCACGTATGATGGCGCCTGTGAGGAGTCCGAGTCAACAACTGCTTCCGATGATCCGGGGTCCGGGGAGTCTGGAAAGGAGCCAATGTCCTGGGAGGAAGTAGGGGCCTCTGCACCCTCCATCTTCCTTTTTAAGGAAGGCTGCCCCACTTCCATCCCTTCCACCTCGGGGCCCTCCGACTCCATGCCGCTCCCCTCCGCCTCCCCCTCGGCCATGAGGTTGTCAGGGACACTCCTCTCGGGAAGAGAAGAGGTCCCTTCCTCCCCCACGGCGTCCAGAGGGGAGGGACCGGGCTCACCCTCCATAGGGGGGCAGGCAGCCTGCTCCCCTACTTCCTCGGGTAGCCCTGTGGTCTGGTCACCGGAGTTCACCGCGGCAGCCGGAGGACCACCTCTGGCCACATCTGCGTACGACAGTGCCCTTTGCTCCACAACCGCTCCTGAAGCCTCCACCGATCTTATTCCCGCCGCCACGGTTGTGGACTCAGATGGCTTTGCTGGTTTTCCAACCTTAGGGCACTGCCTAGCCAGGTGGGTACGGCTCCCACAGATGTGGCAGCTCTTACCCTCTGGACATTGGCTCGCCCCGTGACCCTGCTTGAAGCAGTTGCGGCAGGCCAACCCGGACTCGCACTGGTCTTTGGTGTGCCCGAACGCGAAGCACTGCCTGCAGAACAGTGGTTGGCCAGGGTACCACAGATACCCCCGGTTCCGCCCTATGGAGAAGGTCTGGGGGGGGTGCCGGACGCCACCGACCCCTTCCTTGTCCGCCTGGAAGGTGACCCAGAATCTACGCTGCCCATTAAAAGTACCGAAAACATTTGTCAGTTTCACGCCCGCAGAAACTGACTCGCAGTACCTATGTAAAAAGGCAGCGATCTCCCCATCCTGTACAAAAGGGTTGAACATATGCACAGTGATGGGGAGCCGCACTGTTGTCTCACTTGACAGGAACATGATCCCATCCAATAGTTCATGGCCTTCCTTCTCCCCCTTCCGAAGCAGGCATGTCTGCAGGTCTTCTTTTTTCCAGAATGTAACGTCATACAATCCAGTAGTGGGGAAACACTGCACGCAAAATATGCTTTCTCTCCGCATCCCAAAAAGCTCTTCGATCAAACGCTTCTGAACAAAGTGCAAACCAACAACATCACGCTTAGGCTCGGCCACGGCCAGCCTCAAAGTATTGGGTGCGCTAGGCGGCCCAATCATCCTCTCGCCCACCGATCCCACCCCCACCACATGGATGGTAGGGCGAGGTGATCGCAACCCGTTGTCTGGGGACTAAGCCTCGGGCCAATAGCAGCAAGGGGGGGCTCTCCGTAGAGAACGATCCCCCCAAGGCCGACCTCCGGGTACCCCAGACACCTCTTGACTAAGAATCAGGCAGTGGAGACTACACTTGATCTTAGCCAAAAGGCCGAGAAGCGATCACCCAATTATTCTCTGTTCCGAGCGAGCGGCTTTCTGGCCCCACCGGAGGGCTCGCTGAGAGTTGCCCGTTTGCCTGTACCCGGCAAGCGCCCTTCCCCCCAGTCTAGGCTGTCCGGAGGTGTGAATCTTCAGCCAGACGGGTGTCGCTGGTCTACAGGCCTGACCCCCTGTCTACTGGACAATCCACCCTTTTCTGACACCTGCCCAACACTGCTGGAGCCCAGTCATGACCCTCAGTCATCCCAAAATAAGAATTGCACACGTTCAGGTGCTTCTCGTTGCTCCTCGTTCACGTTCAACAAGGAAAATCATTTGCATGGGCCGGCCTCCTAGTTAGCATAACGTGGACTTAGTTAACATAACGTGGAAGAAAATCGAGGGCCACTAGAGGGAGTCAAAGACTAAGGGATCCTCGGGATAAAAATAAAAAAAACCCTTGCCACAGCTGACTTTTCTAGCTAGCTGCTGCATGCAGCAAGGCACACAGCAATGGAGCAAATTCAGCCCCCTTGTTTGTCAGCAGAGTAGTCACTGCTTATCGAAGGCTTCATTTTGGGCCTTAGGACAGAGAGAGCGAGGAGTAGAACACTAGCTGACTTGTCGAAAATTGGATGCCCTGACTAAATCTAGGTGTTGCTGTACAGGTAACTTGATAAAGTAGTGGCATTTGGCAAGAAAGTGACAAGAAGCAATGAAGACAAAGACACAAGGGTTAAATGCCAGTTTATTGGAGCACGGAACCGAGTTTAAGCAAGAAACATTGTCAGCAGCAAGCAACAAGAACACACAAGACAAACAAGTTGGATGATGTTCCAGTTAAATCTATTTTTTGACACTGCGTAAGAGAGGGGTGCACCGGTCCTGGAGGTACTGCAATACCAGGTCGATGCGTGGAGTGGACAGAGCAAGCTCTTCTTCCATCTCCCTGTTCTAAAAATCCATTTAATATATGGTCCCCAGATAGGGGACGTATCAGATATTAAACTGATAAGAACAGATTTTTTTTTTTTTTTTTTTTTTTTTCCCTTCAGCATGAATCGCATACTCAAGACTTCTTCAAGAAAACTTTCAAAAGATCAGGCAGCATTCATATCATCATTCGGGTAAGTATCTTTATAAAACCGTAGCAGCTTAAAAGAACAACATTAAACACAAACAATAAAAACATTTCCCACCCCCTCCCATCACCTCATCACAACCTCCACCTCCCAAAATTCCAAAAAAACATTCGCCTCCTCCACTCCCAACTTTTTCCGGTCATACAGCAAAACACAGTACAACTTGCTTAGCACCCAATTCTCACATTCTTCTTCAGACACCACAAAACTTCCTTTCCTGTATCCACATCTCGCCTCCCAGATCACTTCTTTCACAATTGCAGACAGAATCCACCCTCTCCTCCTCACATCAGATGCACCACCAACCAAACCATATAAACATAACTCTGGTGTAATGTCCTTCACTTCCAAAACATTTTTCACAAACCCCACCAACCTACCCCATACATTTTTCACAAAAACACATTCGAAAAAGACGTGCCTTACAGTTTCCATGCTTCCACATCCTTCCCTTACACATCTTTCATTTCTAACCAGATCTCTGGCTTTCAGGAACACCATTGTTAGCAGACATTCATGAAAGGACATCCAAACCACTTCTTTTTGTTTGTTAGTCACCCCTTCCGTCTTTAGGTTTTCCCAACACATTTCTGCTTGTCTTGTCCTAAGGTCGGCAATATTTGTCACCACCTCCTCCTTCCTTAACCACCTACTCAAAAGGGCTTTATTCATTGCACCCTCCCCCAGATCTCTTAGGCCATGCTCGTCATACCACTTCTTGAGTTTAACGTAGTAGGGAGGGGACACCAGGGCCACAGGTCGCGTCAAGTCCCGGACCCCCCAACCCCATCCCACCACCGACCATCCCATCAAATATCTCATAAAGTACATCGCCCTTCCTCCACCTGAAAAAACTTTAAAATGCAGCAACCAGGAGTGCATCCCCAAAAACATTTCCACATTTGGGAAATTCTGTCCTCCAAACCTCTCCTCCTTCATTATTGTCACTCTGGATAGTCTCTCCATTTTGGATCCCCAGAAAAAAATAAACAATAACCTGGTAAATTTCTGCATCCATCTTTTGTTGAAAGAAAAAATCAGTCCAAAATAAAGCAGCAAAGGGAGACAAACTGCTTTTGCAATCAGGGTTTTTCCTGTCAGTGTAAGCCGCCGCAACTTCCATAACTCCACCTTTTTGGATAATTTCTTTTGACAGTTCTCTGCATTGATCTGGTTTTGCAGGTTCCTCTCGAAATGAATCCCAAGCACATTGATGGTGCCTACTTTCCTTATCTTGCTTGCTGCAAAGTCCTGCAATCCACTGAGCATGCAAAAAGCACTCTTCTCCCAATTAACCCGCATCCCAGCCATACTCCCAAACAACTGTAATTGCAATTCCACCCTTGCCAGATCCCTTTGGGACTTGCACAGAAAAACAGCGTCATCCATATAGCACAACGATTTCAATTTTTCCCCCCCTCCACCCGGGACAAAAAATCCTTCAAAGGCTTTATCTTGCTGTACGTGCTGCAATAGGGGTTCCATCACACAGATAAAGAGTAGGGGGGACAGAGGGCATCCCTGTCTTACCCCAGATTTCACTTCAAAAGGTTCCGCCAAAAACCCATTGACCAGAATCTTGCTTCTCACTGAAGTATACAGGCATTTTATCATCCCCACAAAATCTGCAGGAAAACCAAACTTTTTCAATACCTGGAACATGAATTGATGGGATACTCTGTCATAAGCTTTCTCAAGGTCAATTCCTGCGACAGCCAGCGGCAAATTATTGTTCTGTGCATAGAAGGCCAGATCTCTAAGGAGCACCAGATTGCTAGCAATCCTCCTCCCCGGGACAGCACACGTCTGCCAACTTCCTATAATCCCGCCAACCACCTCCTTCATCCTATCGGCTAAAATTTTAGCAAAAGACTTGTAGTCCACATTAAGGAGTGTGATTGGGCGCCAGTTCTTGACCTCCCTCTCATCCCCCTTTTTATAAAGCAACACGATGACCCCCTCTTTCATCGAGGCCGACAGTCTCTTCTCCGCCATACAACACCTCATCACTTCTAAGAAATGCACTTTGAGGATTGCCCAAAATTTTATATAAAACTCCACTGGAATTCCATCCCCTCCTGGAGTTTTGTTCTTGGCCATCTTCTTCAAAGTCTTCAAGACCTCTTCCTCTCCTACCTCTTCTGCCAGGAAGGCGCCTTCCTCCTCCCTCAACACCCCTGGCAGCACATCACAATACTCCTCTACTTCCTCTATTGCAGCAATGTCTTCTTCTCCATATAAATCAGCGTAAAAGCTCCTTATCACGTCTCTCATTCTTTTCCCTCTTACTTCCTCTGGTCCATCCATCATTGTCTTCATTACCTTCTTTGGGCTAAAGGCTTTCTTGAAGAAAAAGCGCGAGCACTTCTCGTCTTCCTCCATTGTCTGGACTTTTGCTCGAAAAACGATTCCTTTTCCTTTTTCCTTGATCATCTTCCTCCTCTCCTCCTGCGCTTCCTTCAATTCTTCTTCCACCTCCATTCCCAACCTCTTACACTGATACAGGAAATGTATTCTCTCCAACAACCTCCTCCCTGCCTCCCTTCTTTCTCTTGCTTTTTCCGCCCCCACCTTCTTATAAAAGGAAGCTACTTGATTTTTAAGCCAGTCCCACCACACCAACAGGTCCTCAAAACCCTCTTTTCTTTTTTCCAGGGTCTG
Organism: Rana temporaria; assembly: GCF_905171775.1. Taxonomy (NCBI): domain Eukaryota; kingdom Metazoa; phylum Chordata; class Amphibia; order Anura; family Ranidae; genus Rana; species Rana temporaria. The sequence continues at coordinate 69,229 of NW_024404531.1, read as the reverse complement.
GAAGTAAGAGGCAAAACGCCCAGAAGTCTCCTCATCCTCCAAAAGCAGGCCATTCAATTTCCATGTACCTCTCCCCACCTCCACTTCCACCTCCAACTTAAACGAACAAAAAATCAAGGAATGGTCGGAAAAAAGGACAGGGGATACGTTATAGGATTCACCCTTCAAAAACTGGGACAAGAAAATAAAATCAATACGAGACCTCACCGTCCCTCTGTCAGAAAGGTAAGTAAAGGACGTATTCCTCCCCTCCACCTCCACCGCCACGTCATGCATGTGAAAGTCATTAACCATGTCATTTAGGAGCCTGGATGTAACGTCCATCCCACCATCACCACCAGTCCCCTGACGGTCTTCATTCCTTCTCACACAGTTAAAGTCGCCCACCAGGACTGTGGGAACCCTCCCTGGTAAGTATACCTTCAAAGTTTTAAAAAAACTCACTCTCTCCTTTTTCACAGCTGGAGCATAGCAATTTATCACTCTCACTTGCTGGCCCAAAAATCGAGAGTCACCACCTGTAGCCTTCCGGGGACCAACACCTCATGCGCCACAATTTTTATATTTGGGTTTTTAACCACCAATCCAACCCCCTCACTTCGAGATTCACATGCATGCGCCCACACGGAAGGGCCCCATGACCAATCGGCTGAAGGATCACTCATTATCCCACATTCTTGTAAACACAAGACATCCACATTATAATTTTTGATTTCCTCAAACACCGCCACCCTCCTAACTTTTGCAGAAATGCTCCTCACATTAACAGACCCTACTACCAGAGCCATCATAAAGAAAATGAAAGACATAGCCATAGTCATGATCTTAAAAATCCATCCCTGCCTCATTTGCTTCAGACTTCAATCTCCTCCGGGGAACCGGAGAGCTGGCGGACTCCTCAGAATCCCCATTTCCAGACACCACTCCTGCACCCTCCACCCCACCAGTCCGAGGCAAATCCGCCCTGGCCCTCTTACTGGCAGAAGTGTCCGGCAACTCAGGAGCATCAAGCGACTCCTCCATCCTCTGACCACACTCGATGCTACCGTCACTGTCAATAACACCTCCATCCTCCGAGTCGCTGTCCGATACGCTACCGAACAATGTTGATGCTGACATGCGACGCTTCACTACGCCGGACGCAGAACCTTCCTGATTCACCTCTTCTTTTCCAGGAGGGGCAACATCACCTCCAGAGCCATCCACCTCCTCTCCACCTGTTCCACCAGAAGGATCCAAATCTCCACCGGTACCCTCTCCACCTGGCATGGCATCAGCGGCACTAGAGCTGGCACCGCCCTCAGCAGACGCCGAGGCCGTACCACCTGCTCCCGCTGCATCACCTGCCTGCCCATCGGGTGTAGCTTCATTGGCCGGGTGTTCCGGCGGGTGACTCGAAGGGCCCGTACCAGCAGCGCCCCCCCCCTGCACCCCCCTTTGCACCGCCTTGCGGCCTCTGCCTAGGTACTCTCTGCTCCTTCGGCAGCATAGTAGACTGCGACTCTCTCCTGGCTGTCTCATATACCCCACATTGCTTCGCCATATGTCCAGACTGCTTACAAATGTCACATACTCTTCCTGCTTTACAATTCCGCGCCTCATGGCCTCCTTTTCCACAAAACCGGCACTTCAATTCCTGGTCACATTCACTGCTGACATGCCCATACATCATACATTTCCTGCAATACCTGGGCTGGCCGGGGTAAAACAGGAAACCTCTTTCTCCTCCAATTGAAAAGACTGCAGGGGGTCTCTTAACCCCCCCCAAACAACTAGGGTCAGACTTGAAAGTTCCAAAGAACCTGTACTTTCCGGACCAGATCTTAAAATTATTAAAGACCATGTCTCCTCCTGTCAGATTATCACAATAGTTGCCTAGGAAAGCTCTTACCAGATTGACATCCGCGAACGGGTTATACAGATGGACAGTTATTACCTTTTCTTCCTCCATAAACAAAGGCTGTACTCCAAACTTCCTCCCGACGTCACTTTCCTCCACCGACTTGAAGCTCTCATAGGTGTTCCAGGCAACCTCAGTGGAAGAGAAGGTCACATCATAAAGACCCTGGTTCGGGAAATCTTGCAAACAAAATATCTCTCTTACCGCTAGGCCCAATGCACCCGTCAGGAGATCAACCACCACGGTCCTCAAGGTCACGTCTTTCTCGAATCCTGGCTTTACCAGGAAACGAAGCGAATCCCGCATTCCTCGGATCGCCATTCTGAAAAGAGCCTGAAGATTCGCTCGCCCACTTAGGGGGCCCCACAAGGGGAACCCCCTGGCTCCGCCAACCGTCCGACTACGCCTTGGATAAGGCGATCGCTTCCCGTTGCCCGGGGACTAAGCCTAAGGCCAATAGCAGCAAGGGGGGGCCCCTCCGAAGAGGAACGATCCCCCCAAGGCCGACCGTCGGGTACCCCGGGCACCTTCTGACTACTCACAAATGCAGCAGAACTACACTTGATCGTAGCCAAAAGGCCGAGAAGCGATAACCCAATTATTCTCTGTTCCGAGCGAGCGGCTTTCTGGCCCCACCGGAGGGCTCGCTGAGAGTTGCCCGTTTGCCTGTACCCGGCAAGCGCCCTTCCCCCCAGTCTAGGCTGTCCGGAGGTGTGAATCTTCAGCCAGACGGGTGTCGCTGGTCTACAGGCCTGACCCCCTGTCTACTGGACAATCCACCCTTTTCTGACACCTGCCCAACACTGCTGGAGCCCAGTCATGACCCTCAGTCATCCCAAAATAAGAATTGCACACGTTCAGGTGCTTCTCGTTGCTCCTCGTTCACGTTCAACAAGGAAAATCATTTGCATGGGCCGGCCTCCTAGTTAGCATAACGTGGACTTAGTTAACATAACGTGGAAGAAAATCGAGGGCCACTAGAGGGAGTCAAAGACTAAGGGATCCTCGGGATAAAAATAAAAAAACCCTTGCCACAGCTGACTTTTCTAGCTAGCTGCTGCATGCAGCAAGGCACACAGCAATGGAGCAAATTCAGCCCCCTTGTTTGTCAGCAGAGTAGTCACTGCTTATCGAAGGCTTCATTTTGGGCCTTAGGACAGAGAGAGCGAGGAGTAGAACACTAGCTGACTTGTCGAAAATTGGATGCCCTGACTAAATCTAGGTGTTGCTGTACAGGTAACTTGATAAAGTAGTGGCATTTGGCAAGAAAGTGACAAGAAGCAATGAAGACAAAGACACAAGGGTTAAATGCCAGTTTATTGGAGCACGGAACCGAGTTTAAGCAAGAAACATTGTCAGCAGCAAGCAACAAGAACACACAAGACAAACAAGTTGGATGATGTTCCAGTTAAATCTATTTTTTGACACTGCGTAAGAGAGGGGTGCACCGGTCCTGGAGGTACTGCAATACCAGGTCGATGCGTGGAGTGGACAGAGCAAGCTCTTCTTCCATCTCCCTGTTCTAAAAATCCATTTAATATATGGTCCCCAGATAGGGGACGTATCAGATATTAAACTGATAAGAACAGATTTTTGATTGAAAATGTATACTTTATTTTTCAAAGAAAATATACAAAAAAACAAATACTTCAACAGGGTACATTCAGTTCCAATCGTACAGATAATTTACATTCATTCACTCATTCTGCGGTATGATGCAACATGCATGACGCCGCATTACCCTGAAATCAGTACTTCCAAAAATCATGTCAAATTTTAAGTCATTAAACTGTCAAAAGAAAATAGCGTTCAACTGGGCAACGGGTGTGATGGGGGGGAGGGGGAGGTGGGGTGGGGGGGGAGGAAAGAGTTCACAGGCCCGAAGCTTTATTGAACTACCAATGGATACACACAGTTGGGAGAGGGGGGGGGGAGGGGAGATCTTTAGACGTCCTCTTCCTCCGTAAAGTCCATCAGGTGATAGTCTCTTAGTAGACTGAACGTCAGTCTGCGACAATCCGCGATGGACATCCTCTCCCTCTGGTGGATGAGGCGTTTTCTGGCACACCATACGGCGTCCTTGAAGCAGCACAGCACCCGCCAGGCACTGTCAATGTCCTCCTGTGAGTGAGTCCCACAGAAGAGTCCGTTTAACACACCAAAGTGTGTAATAGCAGTCTGTGGTACAAAGTCTTTAAGTTCAGGTTCCAAGGCCCTCAACAGGCTCTGTGCAAAGGGGCACTCCCAGAAAACATGAAAAGCAGTTTCCTCCTGGATGATACAAAAAGGGCAGTGCCTGTATCTGCACAGGTTTCTGGCATGCATGAATGTCCTCAGTGGCAAACCCCCTTGGATTGCCATCCATGCCAGATCTTTGTGCCTGTTGGTGAGTCTCTTTGAAGAAACATTCCTCCAGACCACTTTGCAAGTGGCTGAAGGGAGGCCTGGAATAGTCTCAATGATGTCCGATGCTCTAATCAACTTGTGGATAGTTTTTGGCTTCCACAAGTCGGGTTTAACTCCATGCAGCCCCAGCTCCTTGATGAACTTGAAAGTGTCCAAGTAATACCATGGAGTGTCCCAGTTGTAGGGGACGGAGCTGTCCCATTTGTCCCATCCGAGAGACCTCCAAAGAGGTAGGAGGAAAAAAACGGGACATGGAGTTACCGCCAGAGTCCACTGTTCTGTCAACCAATGTCCTGCGGATACAGTTACAAGCAAAGAACACCCTCAGTAGTGTTGCGATGTCGGGCACTCCCTTACCGCCTTTGAGGGGTTCCTTGAACATAACCGCCCGCTTCACTCTGTCCATTTTGGAGCTCCAGATGAAGTGAAACACCGCCCTGGTGATGGCTTTGCAAGTGTTAACCCGGGGGGGCCAAGCCTGGGCGAGGTACTGCAACACAGGGAGAATCTCGCTGCGGAGTACCAGTGTTTTCCCTTCGATGGTGAGTTCTCTGAGGCTCCAAAGTCCAAACTTCTGTCTCATTTTCGCCAGTCTTTCCTCCCAGGACTTCAGGGCTGCGCCTTCCGCTCCAAACCAGACTCCGAGAATTTTGATGAAGTCCGCTTTGATGTTGAACGGGATGGGCGCAGAAGAAGGCAGGAACCACTTTCCGAAGAGCATGACTTCCGACTTCCCGCAGTTGACCTTTGCCCCTGAAGCTTGGCCGAAGTCCTCACACGTCCGGACGAGTGTGTCGATGGAGCGCCGGTCGGCACAGAACACCGTCACGTCATCCATGTAGAGCGAGCACTTGACCTCCCGTCTTTCTGGTCCTGGTGCGGTGATCCCTCTGATCTCTGGGTTCTGTCTGATGCTTCGGGCGAATAGCTCTATACAGCAAACAAAAAGCAGAGGTGAGAGAGGGCAGCCTTGTCTGACCCCAGAGAAAATTGAAAAGGGGTCAGTTTTCCAGCCATTTACCAACACCAAACTACAAATGTCCTTGTACATCACATTCACATACGAACAAAACAGTTCCCCAAGACCAAACCTGCGCAGGGTTCTGCACATAAACTCATGGGAGACACGGTCAAAGGCCTTCTCCTGGTCAAGACTGACCAGGGCCGCGTGCACACGGCGGCCATGAATGTACTGGACCGTGTCCCGGACAAGCGCAAGGCTGTCCGCAATCCTGCGACCAGGAATGCCACAAGTTTGATCCGGGTGGATGATCTGTCCGATGACAGATTTCAGCCTGTTGGCCAAAACCTTGGCGAGGATTTTGTAGTCCACGTTCAAAAGAGAGATCGGACGCCAGTTTTTCAGGTCCGATCTCTCCCCTTTACGTTTATACAGAATCGTGATCATCCCCTCTCTCAGTGATGGAGGCATTCTACCCTCCACCACCATCTCCTCGTACAGCTCGAGCAGGTCCGGGCCCACGAGGTCCCACAGGGCTACATAGAGCTCAACTGGGAGACCATCGGAACCCGGGGTCCTGCCCCGCCTAAAGGATTTAGCGGCAGAGTGCAGCTCCTCCAACACCAGAGGGGCGTTGACGGCCGATGAACCTGCAGGATCAATTTGGTTAGTGATACCTGACAGGAACCTGTCTGCTGCCTCCGTGTTCGTTTCCTTCGGGGAGTAGAGGTTGGTGTAGTAGTCTGCGACCACTTGCATTACAGCCTCCTTTCCCTTCTGGAGCGTTCCAGTCTCGTCACGCAGTTCAGACAAGGGAGTGTGTCCTGAATGGAGTTTCCTGAAAAAGAAAGAGTTACACTTCTCACCTTTCTCAAGATTCTCCACCTTGGCACGGAAGACAATGTGCCTAGATTCTTCCTCAAAGTACCCTTTCAGGGTCTTCGCGGTGTCCTCCAGGTCCTGCCTAACGTCCCAGCCGCAGTGGTGAAGGTCCTGCAGGGACTGCAACTGACGTTGCAGTCTCCTGAGTTCCTTCTTCCTTGCACACACTTGCTGACGTCCCCTTGCCTGAAAGAAGCTACGCAGCTTAACTTTCACAAACTCCCACCAATCACTTACCTTTCCGAAGAATCTCTTTTCCTCCGTCCAGGAGGCATAGGCCTCCCGGAGTTCCCCCATCAATTCCTCATTTTCCAGCAGGGTGCTATTCAGTTTCCAGGAACCTGGTCCGCGGGCAAAGCCCTCGCCAAGTTCACCCCGAAAGTGAATAGCCCTGTGGTCAGAGAAACAGCAGGGGATCATGGAGAACTCACGATGCTTGACTGCTCTTGAAGTGAGCACGAAGTCAATCCTGGAACGCACCGATCCATCGGGACGGCACCATGAATAATTCACGGTACCTTTCCCTATGGATCCCACGGCGTCCTGCAGGGAAGCCTCCGAGATCATCTCCCTGAGCAGCCTAGAAGTAGCATCAAGTTTTGCGTATATGCTGGAGCTGCGCCCATCCTCCTCTATCGGACAGTTGAAATCACCGCCGATCACTACTGCTCTGGTGGTGACGAGTTGTGTCCTCAGGGTCTGGAAAAGTTCCAGCCGCGCACTCTTATCTGGGGGGGCGTACACGTTGATGAGCCTAATTGGCTCTCCCGCCCACGAGCCGTCTATGACCAAGTGTAGTAAAAACAGATTTTTTTTTTTTTTTTTTTTTTTTTTCGAACTTTTCAGACTGAGTATCTCCGCCAAACTTTGTATCTCACTAGTTCTCCAATGAAAACTTTAGAAAACACCTCCGGCTTTAACTCCGTCATCATTATAGTTCTTTTGTAAAAATCTTTAAACACACATAAAATAACATATATGCATCTAACACTCCTATTTCCATACAATTATCAACTATTCTATCCTACTCTTGTAAACCTTCCACCACCTACACCTTCCATCTACTCCTTCTCCAAAAATCAGAAGCCTCCTCCGCCCCCATTAACTTCACATCCCATAGATACACAACATGCAGTTTTGCCAAACATAAATTCACACAATCATCTGCGGATAAACGTACATTTTTCCTCACATATAAACATCTTGCGTCCCAAATCACTTCTTTCATTATACAGGAAAACACCCATACCTCTTCTTTGAGTTCTCTTACATCCTTTTATTTCACCCAAACATCCATATTTCTAAGGAATTTAATCCTACTCCAGAACTTCTTTTGAAAAAGGGATCAAGCTTCCTTCTTAATTTGGTTACAAACTTGCAGTCCCAAAAAACATGATATACTGACTCCATTGAAGCACATCCATCCCTCGGGCACGTCTCTTCTCTACTTAAATCTCGTGTTTTTAGGAAATATTTAGTCATCAAACATTCGTGGAAAGTTTGCCAAGCAATTTCTTTTTGTCTATTAGACACGCCTCCCCAACTCATTTTGCTCCAAACTCCTTGTGCTACTTTAGAAGGAAAATTAAAGATATTGCAAACCGTCTCATCCTTTCTCAACCATCTCAGAAGCTTAACTTTATCTGTAGATCCATCATCCATCTGGTTTAACCTATTCTTCTCAAAAAAACTTTTCAATTTTAAATAAAAAATAGGTACAATAAAAGCCTTTGGTTTGGTCAAATCGATTTTGCACCAGCCCCACTTTGCCATTTCCCAGCCAGCCAAGTATTTCATCATTTTTGCGGTTCTATTTCCACTCCTAAATATTTTGAAACAGTTTAACCAATAATGCATATCCAGAAATATTCTCAAGTCAGGGACATTGTATCCTCCGTTTTTACATTCTTTTTTGATTATTTCTCTCCGCACCCTCTCCATTTTAGAGCCCCAAAAAAATCTACACATGTGCATTTCAAATCTTTTACACCATGCGTTATTTGGTGGGAATACTACTGAAAAAAAGAGCATCAGAGGAAGCAATACTGCCTTAGAAATCAACACTTTTCCTGTTAATGTCAATCTTCTCAGTTTCCAAAACTCAATTTTCTTCTGTACTTTTCAAGGGCCTTCTCAGCATTAACTGTATTTACAAGATTTTTTTTCAAAGTGAACACCAATACCGTTTATCGATTCCGTTTTTGGGATCTTCTCAGATCGCACATTATCCATCCCACTTAAGTTACACAGCTGGCTCTTCTGCCAATTTACTTTTAGACCAGACACATTTGAAAATAACCTCAGTAACAAAATCCACTCTATTCATGTCAGACTGATTCCCACACAGGAATCCCATATCGTCCATGTAACATAATGATTTTATTTTAGTACCATCTCCTCCTGGTAGAAAAAAACCTTTCATCACTTTGTCTGTCTGGACATATCTCAACAAAGGCTCAACAACGCAAATAAACAAAATAGGGACAAGGGGCATCTTGTCTAACCCCAGACAAAATATCAACCGTTGGTGACAATCTTCCATTCACCAATATCTGACTTGTAATCCCAGTGTATAGGCTCCTTAGAGTGTTCACCACTGCACTCGGGATCCCAAGACTCAGCAAGCAAGAAAACAAAAATTTATGAGAAACCTTATCATAGGCCTTCTCCAGATCAATTCCAGCCACTGTCAGAGCTTCATTATTCGATTGTAAATGGGATATTAAATCTCTCAACAAAATTAGACCATCAGACATCCTGCGTCCTGGGACCGCACATGTTTGCCATTCTCCAACCATCTTCCCTATTACTTGTCTCATCCGATTTGCAAATATCTTGGCATAGATCTTGTAGTCACTATTCAATAAGGTAATTGGACGCCAATTTTTAATTTCTCTTCGATCCCCTTTCTTCTTAAAAATTAAAGTAATCAAACCTTCTTTCATAGATTGTGATATACAATTCTTCTGTCTGCAAAATTTTAATACTTCGAGGAAATGCTTTCCTAGCACGGGCCATCCAAAATCAAAAAATTCTACCGGCAAAACCATCTCTTCCCGGGGTTTTGTTTCTCTGCATACTTTTGACTGCATCCAAAAGTTCAGGTTCCGTAATCTCATAATCCAACATTTCTTTATCCTCTGGGTTTAAGGCCATCTTCCAGCACTTGACAGTATTCTTTTATTTCACTAATTTTTGTATCTTCTTTACCACTATATAAGTCAGTATAGAAATCTTTTACTGCCTTCTTCAATTCTTGTTCCTGTTTCCCACCTTCCCCTCCACCAACACGGGCCGCCATGGTACTCTTTGGACTAAGCACCTTTTTGAAAAAATACCTTGTGCATTTTTCTCCTTCTTCCATATCTTTAATTTTGGCCTTTAAACAGTATTTCTTTGCCTTTTCTTTTTAGTTCTTCATTCCTCTTTCCCCCGAACTTTTTGTATTTCTTCGTCCACTTCCAGTCCCAACCTTTTACATTTATATAGGAAGTGTAGTTGTTTACAGTTTTAACATTTTCTTCTCTCCTCTCCCGGTGCTTTCCTCATTCCTAATCTTTTTAAGACTCCGCCATCTGTTTTTTAACTTCATCCTCACCAGATTAGCACATTATTAAAACTTATTCTTCTGGCACCAATTTTTCAAAAAACACTACAAACTCATTATATATCTCTGGGTCTTGTAACAGAAAGTATTCAATTTCCAGGACGCCTTAACCAAAAGCCATTTGTTGATCCACCTCCACTCTACAGCTTAAGCCACATGGTCAGAAAAAGACACCTTATAACTCTGCATCTATGAATGTTCACATTTCCAGTCACCAGTATATAATCTATTCTTGATTTACCATGTCACTTATCAGAGAAGTAAGAAAGGCTTCTTCTTCACCTCCCACCTCCACCACACATCTTTCGACTTGAAATCAGTTACAATCTCATTTAGGTTTTTTGACGTCACATCCAATTTTTGTTCACCAATTCCTTCTCTATCTTTCACAAACCGAATTAAATTAAAGTCACCTGCCACAATTGTAGGGGTTCTCCCAACTAAATGTATTCTTAGTAAGTTCAATAATTCTTTTCTCTCATTTTTATCAGCATGAGCATATACGTTAAATAATCTAAATTTAGTCCCCATGATGTTCCATATGGCACAACAGCAGTCTCCCAGGTACAATACATTCATATGATAGTATTTTTATATCTCTATTTTTGCACAATACACCCACTCCTTCATTGCGGGACACACACAGTGGAGACCACACACAACTTCCAAACCCCCATTCTGATTGTTCAGGATCATATTCCACACAACATTCTTGAAGACAAACACATCCACATCAAGATTTTTTAGCTCGTCAAACACAGCCCTTCTCCTCCATGCTGAATTTATACTTCTTACATTAATAGTACTTATTGTAAGCACCATTATTAACCAAAAAAATATGTCAGCCATAATACTTTCTTAAAGAAAAACTACGGTCTTTGCTCTCTTGCATTGAAGTATCTCCTTACATCCATAGGAGAACCGGCAGAATCAGGAGCAAACTCCGATCCCCCGTGAGTGGGTATACTAGGTTCCCACTTTCTCCCCTCCTTCTTCACCTCTAAACCTTTTAGAGGACAACTCCTCATCTTCTCCAGATGATCGCACCACACCTTGACCACATGCAAGGCTTCCACTTTCTTCATCCATCTCCTCTTCATCCTCTTCTTCATATTCCTCATCTTCATCCTCTGCCTCGCTGGAAGATAGTCCCACTTAGAGGACCTGGTAAGGGGACTGAGGCTGCATCTGTATCACAGCTCCCCACCACTACATCCTGATCAGTTGTTGTACCTGTGTCCATTCCATCTTCTCCAGTTTGACCCATCACCTTGCTCAGTGTCCACGATAGGAGGGGCAGTACCACCAACAACCACTCCTTCTGCTGAAGTGGCTCTGTCGGCTTCCTGCTCCACTCTCGCTTCATCCACATCCTTGCAAGATTCAGAACTCACATTTTTTGGTTTTTCAGGCTTGCCAACAGGACCCACACTGTCACTAGATCCTGAACTAGCTCCCCCTTTTCCCTGCGATGTTGTAGCTTGCTCCTTTTGGCCACCCGCCTTATCTCTGTCATTCATCATGTCCGAAAAAGCATAAGCCTTTTTAACATTTACGTATGTCTCACATTGGCGCGCTAAGTGACCTGACTTTTGGCAAATGTCACACACCCTAGATGCCCGACATTGTGCTGCTTGATGCTCTCCTCCACAAAATCTGCATCTCATTCCGAGTTTACATTCAGCCTTAGTGTGGCCATACTTTAAACAGTTCCTACAGTACATGGGTTGACCAGAGTAGAACAGGAACCCTCTTTCTCCTCCTACTGTAAATACAGCGGAGGTCTCTTTACACCTCCAATGCAGCTGGGATCATCTTTAAGACGTCCTACAAACCGGTATTTACAGACCAAATCCCATACTTGTTTTTCACTTTTTCTCCTCCTCTTAGTTCATCACAATATGTGAGTAAAAAAGCTCTTACCAAAGAGATGTCCGCAAACGGATTATAAAGATGTACCGTTATTACTTTCTCTTCCTTCTGAAACATTGGAAACGACTTAAACTTCTTCACCACTTTATCTTCACTTCTTGCTCTCAATCCTTCGTACACATTCCAGCAAACCTCAGAGGAAGTGAAAGTAACATCATAAATGCCTTGAGAAGGGAAATCCTGAAGACACAATATCTCGCTCACCTCTATATTAAGAGTCTCCTTCAACAGATCCACGACAACCTCATGAAGAGTCACTTCAGCTCCATCTTTTACTCTCAAACGAACTGTATCCCGTAGCCCGTAGTTGGCCATTCTGCCCACGGCAGGAAGACGATTTCTCCGATCCCGGAGCCCGGAGGACCCGGACTCCGAATATGCAAAATAGGAACGCCCTTAAAGTTCAGATCCGAATCCGCATTCAAATCCAGCCGATCTCCACTCGTACACACTAGACAGCGACCTACCCAATAGCAGCAAAAAATGCAACCCTAGGGAAGCATCTTAAGGCCGAGTAGGTCTGGTGCCAGATGTTACCTAATGGCTCAGACACAAGATCTTCGCCAAAAGGCCGAGAAGCGATAACCCAATTATTCTCTGTTCCGAGCGAGCGGCTTTCTGGCCCCACCGGAGGGCTCGCTGAGAGTTGCCCGTTTGCCTGTACCCGGCAAGCGCCCTTCCCCCCAGTCTAGGCTGTCCGGAGGTGTGAATCTTCAGCCAGACGGGTGTCGCTGGTCTACAGGCCTGAACCCCTGTCTACTGGACAATCCACCCTTTTCTGACACCTGCCCAACACTGCTGGAGCCCAGTCATGACCCTCAGTCATCCCAAAATAAGAATTGCACACGTTCAGGTGCTTCTCGTTGCTCCTCGTTCACGTTCAACAAGGAAAATCATTTGCATGGGCCGGCCTCCTAGTTAGCATAACGTGGACTTAGTTAACATAACGTGGAAGAAAATCGAGGGCCACTAGAGGGAGTCAAAGACTAAGGGATCCTCGGGATAAAAATAAAAAAAACCCTTGCCACAGCTGACTTTTCTAGCTAGCTGCTGCATGCAGCAAGGCACACAGCAATGGAGCAAATTCAGCCCCCTTGTTTGTCAGCAGAGTAGTCACTGCTTATCGAAGGCTTCATTTTGGGCCTTAGGACAGAGAGAGCGAGGAGTAGAACACTAGCTGACTTGTCGAAAATTGGATGCCCTGACTAAATCTAGGTGTTGCTGTACAGGTAACTTGATAAAGTAGTGGCATTTGGCAAGAAAGTGACAAGAAGCAATGAAGACAAAGACACAAGGGTTAAATGCCAGTTTATTGGAGCACGGAACCGAGTTTAAGCAAGAAACATTGTCAGCAGCAAGCAACAAGAACACACAAGACAAACAAGTTGGATGATGTTCCAGTTAAATCTATTTTTTGACACTGCGTAAGAGAGGGGTGCACCGGTCCTGGAGGTACTGCAATACCAGGTCGATGCGTGGAGTGGACAGAGCAAGCTCTTCTTCCATCTCCCTGTTCTAAAAATCCATTTAATATATGGTCCCCAGATAGGGGACGTATCAGATATTAAACTGATAAGAACAGATTTTTTTTTTTTTTTTTTTTTATTTCCTTTCCCTTCAGCATGAATCGCATACTCAAGACTTCTTCAAGAAAACTTTCAAAAGATCAGGCAGCGTTCATATCATCATTCGGGTAAGTATCTTTATAAAACCGTAGCAGCTTAAAAGAACAACATTAAACACAAACAATAAAAACATTTCCCACCCCCTCCCATCACCTCATCACAACCTCCACCTCCCAAAATTCCAAAAAACATTCGCCTCCTCCACTCCCAACTTTTTCCGGTCATACAGCAAAACACAGTACAACTTGCTTAGCACCCAATTCTCACATTCTTCTTCAGACACCACAAAACTTCCTTTCCTGTATCCACATCTCGCCTCCCAGATCACTTCTTTCACAATTGCAGACAGAATCCACCCTCTCCTCCTCACATCAGATGCACCACCAACCAAACCATATAAACATAACTCTGGTGTAATGTCCTTCACTTCCAAAACATTTTTCACAAACCCCACCAACCTACCCCATACATTTTTCACAAAAACACATTCGAAAAAGACGTGCCTTACAGTTTCCATGCTTCCACATCCTTCCCTTACACATCTTTCATTTCTAACCAGATCTCTGGCTTTCAGGAACACCATTGTTAGCAGACATTCATGAAAGGACATCCAAACCACTTCTTTTTGTTTGTTAGTCACCCCTTCCGTCTTTAGGTTTTCCCAACACATTTCTGCTTGTCTTGTCCTAAGGTCGGCAATATTTGTCACCACCTCCTCCTTCCTTAACCACCTACTCAAAAGGGCTTTATTCATTGCACCCTCCCCCAGATCTCTTAGGCCATGCTCGTCATACCACTTCTTGAGTTTAACGTAGTAGGGAGGGGACACCAGGGCCACAGGTCGCGTCAAGTCCCGGACCCCCCAACCCCATCCCACCACCGACCATCCCATCAAATATCTCATAAAGTACATCGCCCTTCCTCCACCTGAAAAAACTTTAAAATGCAGCAACCAGGAGTGCATCCCCAAAAACATTTCCACATTTGGGAAATTCTGTCCTCCAAACCTCTCCTCCTTCATTATTGTCACTCTGGATAGTCTCTCCATTTTGGATCCCCAGAAAAAAATAAACAATAACCTGGTAAATTTCTGCATCCATCTTTTGTTGAAAGAAAAAATCAGTCCAAAATAAAGCAGCAAAGGGAGACAAACTGCTTTTGCAATCAGGGTTTTTCCTGTCAGTGTAAGCCGCCGCAACTTCCATAACTCCACCTTTTTGGATAATTTCTTTTGACAGTTCTCTGCATTGATCTGGTTTTGCAGGTTCCTCTCGAAATGAATCCCAAGCACATTGATGGTGCCTACTTTCCTTATCTTGCTTGCTGCAAAGTCCTGCAATCCACTGAGCATGCAAAAAGCACTCTTCTCCCAATTAACCCGCATCCCAGCCATACTCCCAAACAACTGTAATTGCAATTCCACCCTTGCCAGATCCCTTTGGGACTTGCACAGAAAAACAGCGTCATCCATATAGCACAACGATTTCAATTTTTCCCCCCCTCCACCCGGGACAAAAAATCCTTCAAAGGCTTTATCTTGCTGTACGTGCTGCAATAGGGGTTCCATCACACAGATAAAGAGTAGGGGGGACAGAGGGCATCCCTGTCTTACCCCAGATTTCACTTCAAAAGGTTCCGCCAAAAACCCATTGACCAGAATCTTGCTTCTCACTGAAGTATACAGGCATTTTATCATCCCCACAAAATCTGCAGGAAAACCAAACTTTTTCAATACCTGGAACATGAATTGATGGGATACTCTGTCATAAGCTTTCTCAAGGTCAATTCCTGCGACAGCCAGCGGCAAATTGTTGTTCTGTGCATAGAAGGCCAGATCTCTAAGGAGCACCAGATTGCTAGCAATCCTCCTCCCCGGGACAGCACACGTCTGCCAACTTCCTATAATCCCGCCAACCACCTCCTTCATCCTATCGGCTAAAATTTTAGCAAAAGACTTGTAGTCCACATTAAGGAGTGTGATTGGGCGCCAGTTCTTGACCTCCCTCTCATCCCCCTTTTTATAAAGCAACACGATGACCCCCTCTTTCATCGAGGCCGACAGTCTCTTCTCCGCCATACAACACCTCATCACTTCTAAGAAATGCACTTTGAGGATTGCCCAAAATTTTATATAAAACTCCACTGGAATTCCATCCCCTCCTGGAGTTTTGTTCTTGGCCATCTTCTTCAAAGTCTTCAAGACCTCTTCCTCTCCTACCTCTTCTGCCAGGAAGGCGCCTTCCTCCTCCCTCAACACCCCTGGCAGCACATCACAATACTCCTCTACTTCCTCTATTGCAGCAATGTCTTCTTCTCCATATAAATCAGCGTAAAAGCTCCTTATCACGTCTCTCATTCTTTTCCCTCTTACTTCCTCTGGTCCATCCATCATTGTCTTCATTACCTTCTTTGGGCTAAAGGCTTTCTTGAAGAAAAAGCGCGAGCACTTCTCGTCTTCCTCCATTGTCTGACTTTTGCTCGAAAAACGATTCCTTTTCCTTTTTCCTTGATCATCTTCCTCCTCTCCTCCTGCGCTTCCTTCAATTCTTCTTCCACCTCCATTCCCAACCTCTTACACTGATACAGGAAATGTATTCTCTCCAACAACCTCCTCCCTGCCTCCCTTCTTTCTCTTGCTTTTTCCGCCCCCACCTTCTTATAAAAGGAAGCTACTTGATTTTTAAGCCAGTCCCACCACACCAACAGGTCCTCAAAACCCTCTTTTCTTTTTTCCAGGGTCTGGAAGTAAGAGGCAAAACGCCCAGAAGTCTCCTCATCCTCCAAA
This sequence comes from Rana temporaria, assembly GCF_905171775.1. Lineage (NCBI taxonomy): Eukaryota > Metazoa > Chordata > Amphibia > Anura > Ranidae > Rana > Rana temporaria. Next base: position 53,131 of record NW_024404531.1, on the reverse strand, counting down.
AGCAGGCCATTCAATTTCCATGTACCTCTCCCCACCTCCACTTCCACCTCCAACTTAAACGAACAAAAAATCAAGGAATGGTCGGAAAAAAGGACAGGGGATACGTTATAGGATTCACCCTTCAAAAACTGGGACAAGAAAATAAAATCAATACGAGACCTCACCGTCCCTCTGTCAGAAAGGTAAGTAAAGGACGTATTCCTCCCCTCCACCTCCACCGCCACGTCATGCATGTGAAAGTCATTAACCATGTCATTTAGGAGCCTGGATGTAACGTCCATCCCACCATCACCACCAGTCCCCTGACGGTCTTCATTCCTTCTCACACAGTTAAAGTCGCCCACCAGGACTGTGGGAACCCTCCCTGGTAAGTATACCTTCAAAGTTTTAAAAAAACTCACTCTCTCCTTTTTCACAGCTGGAGCATAGCAATTTATCACTCTCACTTGCTGGCCCAAAAAATCGAGAGTCACCACCTGTAGCCTTCCGGGGACCAACACCTCATGCGCCACAATTTTTATATTTGGGTTTTTAACCACCAATCCAACCCCCTCACTTCGAGATTCACATGCATGCGCCCACACGGAAGGGCCCCATGACCAATCGGCTGAAGGATCACTCATTATCCCACATTCTTGTAAACACAAGACATCCACATTATAATTTTTGATTTCCTCAAACACCGCCACCCTCCTAACTTTTGCAGAAATGCTCCTCACATTAACAGACCCTACTACCAGAGCCATCATAAAGAAAATGAAAGACATAGCCATAGTCATGATCTTAAAAATCCATCCCTGCCTCATTTGCTTCAGACTTCAATCTCCTCCGGGGAACCGGAGAGCTGGCGGACTCCTCAGAATCCCCATTTCCAGACACCACTCCTGCACCCTCCACCCCACCAGTCCGAGGCAAATCCGCCCTGGCCCTCTTACTGGCAGAAGTGTCCGGCAACTCAGGAGCATCAAGCGACTCCTCCATCCTCTGACCACACTCGATGCTACCGTCACTGTCAATAACACCTCCATCCTCCGAGTCGCTGTCCGATACGCTACCGAACAATGTTGATGCTGACATGCGACGCTTCACTACGCCGGACGCAGAACCTTCCTGATTCACCTCTTCTTTTCCAGGAGGGGCAACATCACCTCCAGAGCCATCCACCTCCTCTCCACCTGTTCCACCAGAAGGATCCAAATCTCCACCGGTACCCTCTCCACCTGGCATGGCATCAGCGGCACTAGAGCTGGCACCGCCCTCAGCAGACGCCGAGGCCGTACCACCTGCTCCCGCTGCATCACCTGCCTGCCCATCGGGTGTAGCTTCATTGGCCGGGTGTTCCGGCGGGTGACTCGAAGGGCCCGTACCAGCAGCGCCCCCCCCCCCCCCCCCCTTTGCACCCCCTTGCGGCCTCTGCCTAGGTACTCTCTGCTCCTTCGGCAGCATAGTAGACTGCGACTCTCTCCTGGCTGTCTCATATACCCCACATTGCTTCGCCATATGTCCAGACTGCTTACAAATGTCACATACTCTTCCTGCTTTACAATTCCGCGCCTCATGGCCTCCTTTTCCACAAAACCGGCACTTCAATTCCTGGTCACATTCACTGCTGACATGCCCATACATCATACATTTCCTGCAATACCTGGGCTGGCCGGGGTAAAACAGGAAACCTCTTTCTCCTCCAATTGAAAAGACTGCAGGGGGTCTCTTAACCCCCCCCAAACAACTAGGGTCAGACTTGAAAGTTCCAAAGAACCTGTACTTTCCGGACCAGATCTTAAAATTATTAAAGACCATGTCTCCTCCTGTCAGATTATCACAATAGTTGCCTAGGAAAGCTCTTACCAGATTGACATCCGCGAACGGGTTATACAGATGGACAGTTATTACCTTTTCTTCCTCCATAAACAAAGGCTGTACTCCAAACTTCCTCCCGACGTCACTTTCCTCCACCGACTTGAAGCTCTCATAGGTGTTCCAGGCAACCTCAGTGGAAGAGAAGGTCACATCATAAAGACCCTGGTTCGGGAAATCTTGCAAACAAAATATCTCTCTTACCGCTAGGCCCAATGCACCCGTCAGGAGATCAACCACCACGGTCCTCAAGGTCACGTCTTTCTCGAATCCTGGCTTTACCAGGAAACGAAGCGAATCCCGCATTCCTCGGATCGCCATTCTGAAAAGAGCCTGAAGATTCGCTCGCCCACTTAGGGGGCCCCACAAGGGGAACCCCCTGGCTCCGCCAACCGTCCGACTACGCCTTGGATAAGGCGATCGCTTCCCGTTGCCCGGGGACTAAGCCTAAGGCCAATAGCAGCAAGGGGGGGCCCCTCCGAAGAGGAACGATCCCCCCAAGGCCGACCGTCGGGTACCCCGGGCACCTTCTGACTACTCACAAATGCAGCAGAACTACACTTGATCGTAGCCAAAAGGCCGAGAAGCGATAACCCAATTATTCTCTGTTCCGAGCGAGCGGCTTTCTGGCCCCACCGGAGGGCTCGCTGAGAGTTGCCCGTTTGCCTGTACCCGGCAAGCGCCCTTCCCCCCAGTCTAGGCTGTCCGGAGGTGTGAATCTTCAGCCAGACGGGTGTCGCTGGTCTACAGGCCTGACCCCCTGTCTACTGGACAATCCACCCCTTTCTGACACCTGCCCAACACTGCTGGAGCCCAGTCATGACCCTCAGTCATCCCAAAATAAGAATTGCACACGTTCAGGTGCTTCTCGTTGCTCCTCGTTCACGTTCAACAAGGAAAATCATTTGCATGGGCCGGCCTCCTAGTTAGCATAACGTGGACTTAGTTAACATAACGTGGAAGAAAATCGAGGGCCACTAGAGGGAGTCAAAGACTAAGGGATCCTCGGGATAAAAATAAAAAAAACCCTTGCCACAGCTGACTTTTCTAGCTAGCTGCTGCATGCAGCAAGGCACACAGCAATGGAGCAAATTCAGCCCCCTTGTTTGTCAGCAGAGTAGTCACTGCTTATCGAAGGCTTCATTTTGGGCCTTAGGACAGAGAGAGCGAGGAGTAGAACACTAGCTGACTTGTCGAAAATTGGATGCCCTGACTAAATCTAGGTGTTGCTGTACAGGTAACTTGATAAAGTAGTGGCATTTGGCAAGAAAGTGACAAGAAGCAATGAAGACAAAGACACAAGGGTTAAATGCCAGTTTATTGGAGCACGGAACCGAGTTTAAGCAAGAAACATTGTCAGCAGCAAGCAACAAGAACACACAAAACAAACAAGTTGGATGATGTTCCAGTTAAATCTATTTTTTGACACTGCGTAAGAGAGGGGTGCACCGGTCCTGGAGGTACTGCAATACCAGGTCGATGCGTGGAGTGGACAGAGCAAGCTCTTCTTCCATCTCCCTGTTCTAAAAATCCATTTAATATATGGTCCCCAGATAGGGGACGTATCAGATATTAAACTGATAAGAACAGATTTTTTTTTTAATTCTTTTATTTAAAATTTCACAAGTAAAATACAAAGTAACATTTGACAAAATATGTACAAAAATAAGATCTTATAACATTTGTACAAAAAATAAAATACAAGAAATAACAAAACGGTTTACAATAAGGTACAGAAAAATAAAATACAAAGAATACAAAAAGGTTTACAATATTTACATAAAAACACCCACATCCCTCCCACAAAACCCTCCCACAAAACCCTCCCACAAAACCCTCCCACAAAACCCTCCCACAAAACCCCAATGGTACATAGCAAAATAACAAGAAATATATAACGACAAAAAAAATATAGCAACAAAAAATATATAACAACAAAATACAAGAATACAGCAAATAAAGTTCACAAGAAAAATATTGTACAAAGGAACCCCTTCCACCCATCAATTAGCACAAACTACCCCTACAATATACTATCCCTCAACCCTATCCCTACACAAACAAAAAACACTCCTGTACACTTTCTCCACACTGTCCCTTCACCACCACCTGCACTCACCCTGAAAGACAAAAACAAAAAGGTTAATTTATCACAAATAAGAACATCATCAAACATAATCCCAAAAAACATACTATACACACCATTGTTTCCACACATCTATTTTCCACAACCTCCGTGCATCACCCTCACCCAATTTCTTAAAATCATAATATGCATAGTTAAAAATCCTTCCTCGGACCATGGCCACACACTCCCTCACTTTAACAATCTCCTGTCTAAAAATAAAAATATTACGCACATCCCACAAACATTCCTTAACACAATTAACCACTATCCACAGCAATCTCTCCTCATTCCTCGGCAAATCACACAAACCATACAACACCATCTCATACGTTAAAACATCCACACCAGTCAATCCCTTCACCATCTTTTCCATCCTACTCCATATTTTCCTAGCATACCGACACTCCCAAAACACATGTATCACTCTCTCAATCCCCCCACACCCACTCCTCGGACACACCTCACTATCAATCAACCTTCTCCTTCTCTGAAATTCCCTAGTAGGCAGACACCCATGCACCCCCATCCATGCAATGTCTTTCTGCCTATTGTCCAAACCCTTACAACACACATTCTTCCAGACTTTCTTACATTCAGCAACTCTCAAACCACCTATTCCTTCCACTTCCTCCCTCTCTTTCAACAACTGCACAATCTTCTTACTCTCACACCATTTATCCCGCGTCACATCTCGCAACTCATACCTCCTCATACACCTATCAATCCTCACATAAAACCAAGGCGCCACAAAACATACAGGCTTCCTCAGATCAACCTCACACAACTTACATTTCCGCAACACACTGCCACCAGCATACCTCACCATACATCCTGCAATACTCTCTTTCTCACTTAATCTCACACACATACTTACATACTTCACCACCAGAAACTTCTCAATACTCACCATACCCTTCCCACCATTCATTGCACCTTTCATCACTTTCTCTCTCTTCAACTTCTCCATCCGCGACGACCAAAGAAACATAAAACACACTCTCACAATCTGCTTCATCACTCTGTCAGGCGCCGGAAACACACAATACAAAAATAACAAAATAGGAATCACAACCGCTTTCACAACCAACACTTTCCCTTCCATCGATAAAGTCCTTAGAGACCAAAAATCCACTTTCTTCTTCACTCTCGCCAACACATCCTGCCAACTCTCTCTCCCATACAAATCTCCATCAAACTTAACCCCCAAAATCCTCAATCCTCCAACACAAAACTTCCAACCACATTGTTCAACCGTTCCCCACACTCCAAACAACTTGCACTCACTCTTCCCCATATTCACACAAAACCCACTCGCCATACAAAAAATATCAATCAACAATTTCACCCTTCTTAACCCTATCATATCCTTGCAAACCACAGTAACATCATCCATATATCCAATCACCTTCAGAACCCTGCCACCACTCCCAGGAACCTCCACTCCCCTCACACACTTATCTTTCGCCAACATCCTCAACAATGGCTCAATTACACAAACAAACAAAACAGGCGACAACGGGCATCCCTGTCTCACTCCAGACCCAATGTCTATATCATTCGTCAACCACCCATTCACCAACACCTTACTTACCATACCTCTGTACAAACACTTAATCCAACCAATCAAAACCTCAGGTATCCCCATCCTCCTCAACACTTTGAACATAAAATCATGCGACACTCTATCAAACGCTTTCTCAAAATCCACAGCCAACACAGCCACCTCCTGCTTCCTCTCCTTACATAACCACAACACATCCCTCAGACTCACCAAACTTTCAGCAATCGACCTCCCAGGCACCGCACACACTTGCTCCTCTCCCACCAATTTCTCCACCACCGCACGCAACCTATTCGCCAACACTTTCGCCACCAACTTATAGTCCACATTCAACAATGATATAGGCCTCCAATTTTTCAACTCACGCTTATCACCTTTCTTGTACAACAAAACAATCACACTCTTCAGCATAGACTCAGGCATCCTCCCAACTTCCAGAACTTTCATCACCATCTCATACACACAATCCCCAATCACATCCCAAAACGCGCAATAAAACTCAACAGGCAAACCATCACTACCAGGCGTCTTCCCTTTCTTCATGCTTCCAAAACATTCATCAAGTTCACCCTTACTCACTTTCTCCCCTAACATACTCTTATCATCCAAATCCAAACACATCTCCACCTGCTTCAACACATCCTTCTCAACTCTCGCATCCCTCTTCTTTTCCTTATACAAACCTGCATAAAACTTGCACACTTCTTCCCCCACTCTCTCCTTCCCATTCACTTCCAGTCCATTCTCATCCAACACACTTGACAGCTCCACCTTCCCACCATACACCTTCTTAAAGAAAAACCGCGTGCACTTCTCATCCTTCTCTTTCACCACCATCCTCGCTTGCGACATAATCTCTCTCCCCTTCCGTTCCATAAACACTCTCAACTTTCTCCTTGCTTCCACTAAATCACACCCCACATCCTCTCCACATTCTCTCAGCTCTTCCAAATATTCCAACCTCTTCAGCCACCATTCATACACCTCACGCTCCTTCCTCGCAATCTCACACCCCTTTCTTACAAAAAATCTCTTAGTCTGCTCTTTCACCCATTCCCACCACTCAATCACACTTAAAAAATCATTCCTTCTCCTCTTCAGTCTTCCAAAAAACACCCCATACTCTCTTTTCACATTCTCATCTTCCAATAACTCCACATTCAACTTCCACACACCTTTACCATACATTACCTCCGGATCCATACTCACAACACATTCGATCCTACCATGGTCCGAGAAAGGCTCCCGTCGCACAGTAAAATGATCCACCTGTAAATTTTTAGAAATAAAACAAAAATCAATTCGTGACTTAACATTACCCCGATCACTAAAATACGTAAAACCACCATCTTCACCCACATCCCTTAATCCAAACAAACGTAAAACCTCCCCTAACTCCTTCCCAGATTTATCAACGTCCCCACCACCACCCCCACACCTATCCCCACTCCGTAAAATACAATTAAAATCACCACACACAATAACAGGATCCCTCCCCCCTAAAAAAAACTCCATCTTCTCCCACAGGTCCAGCCTTCCCTTCTTGTCCACCGGTGCATACACGCAAAAAAGTTTAAAACAAATACCCCCATATTGTAAAAACACACACAAACATCTTCCCACTTCCACCTCCACCTTCCTCAAAACCTTAATATTTTTATTTTTTAAAAAAATCCCCACTCCCGTATTTCTGCTTCGGCCCAAGGACCACACCGCATCCCCAAGGGTCCAATTAGCGGTGTGGGGGGCTTCCCTCAAATTGCAGTCCTGCAGGCAGTAGATATCCGCAGCATATCCGGCCAAGATTTTAAAAATAGCTGCCCGCCTGCAGGTCGTCCCAATACTTCTGCAATTGAGGGAAGACACCCGTAAGGCCATAGAAAATCAGGAAGGGGTCATATCCCTGTCATTTCTTTTTCTTCTTTTGTTTTCCCGGGTTACCCTTCGCCCTCGTCCGCAAACCTACTCCGGATCCGGTACTTACCCCACCGGCCTTCTTCTCAGCCTTCTCCTCTTGATCGGCCCTGCAGTACCCCATCACCTCCTGCAGGCTGGACACCTGACCAGTGGTCACATAAGATGGGGAGTGTGACGAGTCCGAGTCGACCACTGCTTCAGATGACCCGGGGTCCGGGGAGTCTGGAAAAGAGCCAATGTCCTGGGAGGAAGTAGGGGCCTCTGCGCCCTCCATCTTCCTTTTCAAGGAAGGCTTCCCTACTTCCATCCCTTCCACCTCCGAGCCCTCCGACTCCATACCGCTCTCCTCCACCTCCCCCTCGGCCGCGAGGTGCTCGGGGACACTCCTCTCGGGAAGAGAAGAGGTCCCCTCCTCCCCCACGGCGTCCAGAGGGGAGAGGCCCGGCTCACCCTCCATCGGTGGGCAGGCATCGGCCCGCACCACCACTTCCTCGGGTAGCACGGGGGCCTGATCTTGGGAGACCACGGCGGTAGCCGGAGGACCACCTCTGGCCACATCTGCGTAGGACAGCACCCTCCTGCCCACAACCGTCTCAGGAGCCTCCACCGCCCTAATTTCCGCCACCACGGTTGTGGGCTCAGTTGTTCTTGATACCTTGGGGCACTGCCTAGCCAGGTGGGTTCGGCTCCCACAGATGTGGCAGCTCTTCCCCTCTGGACACTGGCTCGCCCCGTGACCCTGCTTGAAGCAGTTACGGCAGGTCAACCCGGCCTCACACTGGTCCTTCGTGTGTCCAAATGCAAAGCATTGCCTGCAGAAAAGCGGCTGGCCAGGGTACCACAAGTAGCCGCGATTACTCCCGATGGAGAAGGACTGAGGGGGGTGCCGGACGCCAAAGATGCCCTCTTTATCCGCCTTCAAGGTAACCCAGAATCTCCGCTGCCCGTTAAAGGTACCGAGAACGTTTTTCAGTTTCACGCCCGCAGAAACTGACTCGCAGTACCTAAGTAAAAAGGCAGCGATCTCCCCATCACGTACAAAGGGATTGTACATATGCACAGTGATGGGGAGCCGCTCTTTCGTCTCACTCGACAGGAACACGATCCCTTCCAGCTTTTCATGGCCCTCCTTCTCTTGTGACCGAAGCAGACATGTGTGCAGATCTTCCTTCTTCCAGAAAGTAACGTCATACATTCCGGTGGTGGGGAAACACTGCATGCAAAAAATCGATTCTCTCGGCATCCCAAGCAAGTCCTCAATCAACTCCTTCTGAATGAAGTGCAACCCAACAACGCTACGTCTCAGCTCGGCCACGGCCAGCCTTACAGTGTTGGGAGCGCTCGGAGGCCCAACCATCACGCCCACCAAACCCACAGCCACCACAAGGATGGTAGGGAGAGGCGATCACGACTCGTTCACTCCCGGTGGCGTCCCCCCCAATAGCAGCATGGGGTGTACCAATTAAGGAAACACCCCAAGGCCGAGAGGGACTGGCACCGGTCGTTACCTTAAGGCCAAGACCAAGGTAGAAACTACACTTGATCCTAGCCAAAAGGCCGAGAAGCGATAACCCAATTATTCTCTGTTCCGAGCGAGCGGCTTTCTGGCCCCACCGGAGGGCTCGCTGAGAGTTGCCCGTTTGCCTGTACCCGGCAAGCGCCCTTCCCCCCAGTCTAGGCTGTCCGGAGGTGTGAATCTTCAGCCAGACGGGTGTCGCTGGTCTACAGGCCTGACCCCCTGTCTACTGGACAATCCACCCTTTTCTGACACCTGCCCAACACTGCTGGAGCCCAGTCATGACCCTCAGTCATCCCAAAATAAGAATTGCACACGTTCAGGTGCTTGTCGTTGCTCCTCGTTCACGTTCAACAAGGAAAATCATTTGCATGGGCCGGCCTCCTAGTTAGCATAACGTGGACTTAGTTAACATAACGTGGAAGAAAATCGAGGGCCACTAGAGGGAGTCAAAGACTAAGGGATCCTCGGGATAAAAATAAAAAAAACCCTTGCCACAGCTGACTTTTCTAGCTAGCTGCTGCATGCAGCAAGGCACACAGCAATGGAGCAAATTCAGCCCCCTTGTTTGTCAGCAGAGTAGTCACTGCTTATCGAAGGCTTCATTTTGGGCCTTAGGACAGAGAGAGCGAGGAGTAGAACACTAGCTGACTTGTCGAAAATTGGATGCCCTGACTAAATCTAGGTGTTGCTGTACAGGTAACTTGATAAAGTAGTGGCATTTGGCAAGAAAGTGACAAGAAGCAATGAAGACAAAGACACAAGGGTTAAATGCCAGTTTATTGGAGCACGGAACCGAGTTTAAGCAAGAAACATTGTCAGCAGCAAGCAACAAGAACACACAAGACAAACAAGTTGGATGATGTTCCAGTTAAATCTATTTTTTGACACTGCGTAAGAGAGGGGTGCACCGGTCCTGGAGGTACTGCAATACCAGGTCGATGCGTGGAGTGGACAGAGCAAGCTCTTCTTCCATCTCCCTGTTCTAAAAATCCATTTAATATATGGTCCCCAGATAGGGGACGTATCAGATATTAAACTGATAAGAACAGATTTTTTTTTTTTTTTTTTTTTTTCCTTTCCCTTCAGCATGAATCGCATACTCAAGACTTCTTCAAGAAAACTTTCAAAAGATCAGGCAGCGTTCATATCATCATTCGGGTAAGTATCTTTATAAAACCGTAGCAGCTTAAAAGAACAACATTAAACACAAACAATAAAAACATTTCCCACCCCCTCCCATCACCTCATCACAACCTCCACCTCCCAAAATTCCAAAAAACATTCGCCTCCTCCACTCCCAACTTTTTCCGGTCATACAGCAAAACACAGTACAACTTGCTTAGCACCCAATTCTCACATTCTTCTTCAGACACCACAAAACTTCCTTTCCTGTATCCACATCTCGCCTCCCAGATCACTTCTTTCACAATTGCAGACAGAATCCACCCTCTCCTCCTCACATCAGATGCACCACCAACCAAACCATATAAACATAACTCTGGTGTAATGTCCTTCACTTCCAAAACATTTTTCACAAACCCCACCAACCTACCCCATACATTTTTCACAAAAACACATTCGAAAAAGACGTGCCTTACAGTTTCCATGCTTCCACATCCTTCCCTTACACATCTTTCATTTCTAACCAGATCTCTGGCTTTCAGGAACACCATTGTTAGCAGACATTCATGAAAGGACATCCAAACCACTTCTTTTTGTTTGTTAGTCACCCCTTCCGTCTTTAGGTTTTCCCAACACATTTCTGCTTGTCTTGTCCTAAGGTCGGCAATATTTGTCACCACCTCCTCCTTCCTTAACCACCTACTCAAAAGGGCTTTATTCATTGCACCCTCCCCCAGATCTCTTAGGCCATGCTCGTCATACCACTTCTTGAGTTTAACGTAGTAGGGAGGGGACACCAGGGCCACAGGTCGCGTCAAGTCCCGGACCCCCCAACCCCATCCCACCACCGACCATCCCATCAAATATCTCATAAAGTACATCGCCCTTCCTCCACCTGAAAAAACTTTAAAATGCAGCAACCAGGAGTGCATCCCCAAAAACATTTCCACATTTGGGAAATTCTGTCCTCCAAACCTCTCCTCCTTCATTATTGTCACTCTGGATAGTCTCTCCATTTTGGATCCCCAGAAAAAAATAAACAATAACCTGGTAAATTTCTGCATCCATCTTTTGTTGAAAGAAAAAATCAGTCCAAAATAAAGCAGCAAAGGGAGACAAACTGCTTTTGCAATCAGGGTTTTTCCTGTCAGTGTAAGCCGCCGCAACTTCCATAACTCCACCTTTTTGGATAATTTATTTTGACAGTTCTCTGCATTGATCTGGTTTTGCAGGTTCCTCTCGAAATGAATCCCAAGCACATTGATGGTGCCTACTTTCCTTATCTTGCTTGCTGCAAAGTCCTGCAATCCACTGAGCATGCAAAAAGCACTCTTCTCCCAATTAACCCGCATCCCAGCCATACTCCCAAACAACTGTAATTGCAATTCCACCCTTGCCAGATCCCTTTGGGACTTGCACAGAAAAACAGCGTCATCCATATAGCACAACGATTTCAATTTTTCCCCCCCTCCACCCGGGACAAAAAATCCTTCAAAGGCTTTATCTTGCTGTACGTGCTGCAATAGGGGTTCCATCACACAGATAAAGAGTAGGGGGGACAGAGGGCATCCCTGTCTTACCCCAGATTTCACTTCAAAAGGTTCCGCCAAAAACCCATTGACCAGAATCTTGCTTCTCACTGAAGTATACAGGCATTTTATCATCCCCACAAAATCTGCAGGAAAACCAAACTTTTTCAATACCTGGAACATGAATTGATGGGATACTCTGTCATAAGCTTTCTCAAGGTCAATTCCTGCGACAGCCAGCGGCAAATTGTTGTTCTGTGCATAGAAGGCCAGATCTCTAAGGAGCACCAGATTGCTAGCAATCCTCCTCCCCGGGACAGCACACGTCTGCCAACTTCCTATAATCCCGCCAACCACCTCCTTCATCCTATCGGCTAAAATTTTAGCAAAAGACTTGTAGTCCACATTAAGGAGTGTGATTGGGCGCCAGTTCTTGACCTCCCTCTCATCCCCCTTTTTATAAAGCAACACGATGACCCCCTCTTTCATCGAGGCCGACAGTCTCTTCTCCGCCATACAACACCTCATCACTTCTAAGAAATGCACTTTGAGGATTGCCCAAAATTTTATATAAAACTCCACTGGAATTCCATCCCCTCCTGGAGTTTTGTTCTTGGCCATCTTCTTCAAAGTCTTCAAGACCTCTTCCTCTCCTACCTCTTCTGCCAGGAAGGCGCCTTCCTCCTCCCTCAACACCCCTGGCAGCACATCACAATACTCCTCTACTTCCTCTATTGCAGCAATGTCTTCTTCTCCATATAAATCAGCGTAAAAGCTCCTTATCACGTCTCTCATTCTTTTCCCTCTTACTTCCTCTGGTCCATCCATCATTGTCTTCATTACCTTCTTTGGGCTAAAGGCTTTCTTGAAGAAAAAGCGCGAGCACTTCTCGTCTTCCTCCATTGTCTGGACTTTTGCTCGAAAAACGATTCCTTTTCCTTTTTCCTTGATCATCTTCCTCCTCTCCTCCTGCGCTTCCTTCAATTCTTCTTCCACCTCCATTCCCAACCTCTTACACTGATACAGGAAATGTATTCTCTCCAACAACCTCCTCCCTGCCTCCCTTCTTTCTCTTGCTTTTTCCGCCCCCACCTTCTTATAAAAGGAAGCTACTTGATTTTTAAGCCAGTCCCACCACACCAACAGGTCCTCAAAACCCTCTTTTCTTTTTTCCAGGGTCTGGAAGTAAGAGGCAAAACGCCCAGAAGTCTCCTCATCCTCCAAAAGCAGGCCATTCAATTTCCATGTACCTCTCCCCACCTCCACTTCCACCTCCAACTTAAACGAACAAAAAATCAAGGAATGGTCGGAAAAAAGGACAGGGGATACGTTATAGGATTCACCCTTCAAAAACTGGGACAAGAAAATAAAATCAATACGAGACCTCACCGTCCCTCTGTCAGAAAGGTAAGTAAAGGACGTATTCCTCCCCTCCACCTCCACCGCCACGTCATGCATGTGAAAGTCATTAACCATGTCATTTAGGAGCCTGGATGTAACGTCCATCCCACCATCACCACCAGTCCCCTGACGGTCTTCATTCCTTCTCACACAGTTAAAGTCGCCCACCAGGACTGTGGGAACCCTCCCTGGTAAGTATACCTTCAAAGTTTTAAAAAAACTCACTCTCTCCTTTTTCACAGCTGGAGCATAGCAATTTATCACTCTCACTTGCTGGCCCAAAAAATCGAGAGTCACCACCTGTAGCCTTCCGGGGACCAACACCTCATGCGCCACAATTTTTATATTTGGGTTTTTAACCACCAATCCAACCCCCTCACTTCGAGATTCACATGCATGCGCCCACACGGAAGGGCCCCATGACCAATCGGCTGAAGGATCACTCATTATCCCACATTCTTGTAAACACAAGACATCCACATTATAATTTTTGATTTCCTCAAACACCGCCACCCTCCTAACTTTTGCAGAAATGCTCCTCACATTAACAGACCCTACTACCAGAGCCATCATAAAGAAAATGAAAGACATAGCCATAGTCATGATCTTAAAAATCCATCCCTGCCTCATTTGCTTCAGACTTCAATCTCCTCCGGGGAACCGGAGAGCTGGCGGACTCCTCAGAATCCCCATTTCCAGACACCACTCCTGCACCCTCCACCCCACCAGTCCGAGGCAAATCCGCCCTGGCCCTCTTACTGGCAGAAGTGTCCGGCAACTCAGGAGCATCAAGCGACTCCTCCATCCTCTGACCACACTCGATGCTACCGTCACTGTCAATAACACCTCCATCCTCCGAGTCGCTGTCCGATACGCTACCGAACAATGTTGATGCTGACATGCGACGCTTCACTACGCCGGACGCAGAACCTTCCTGATTCACCTCTTCTTTTCCAGGAGGGGCAACATCACCTCCAGAGCCATCCACCTCCTCTCCACCTGTTCCACCAGAAGGATCCAAATCTCCACCGGTACCCTCTCCACCTGGCATGGCATCAGCGGCACTAGAGCTGGCACCGCCCTCAGCAGACGCCGAGGCCGTACCACCTGCTCCCGCTGCATCACCTGCCTGCCCATCGGGTGTAGCTTCATTGGCCGGGTGTTCCGGCGGGTGACTCGAAGGGCCCGTACCAGCAGCGCCCCCCCCCGCCCCCCCCTTTGCACCGCCTTGCGGCCTCTGCCTAGGTACTCTCTGCTCCTTCGGCAGCATAGTAGACTGCGACTCTCTCCTGGCTGTCTCATATACCCCACATTGCTTCGCCATATGTCCAGACTGCTTACAAATGTCACATACTCTTCCTGCTTTACAATTCCGCGCCTCATGGCCTCCTTTTCCACAAAACCGGCACTTCAATTCCTGGTCACATTCACTGCTGACATGCCCATACATCATACATTTCCTGCAATACCTGGGCTGGCCGGGGTAAAACAGGAAACCTCTTTCTCCTCCAATTGAAAAGACTGCAGGGGGTCTCTTAACCCCCCCCAAACAACTAGGGTCAGACTTGAAAGTTCCAAAGAACCTGTACTTTCCGGACCAGATCTTAAAATTATTAAAGACCATGTCTCCTCCTGTCAGATTATCACAATAGTTGCCTAGGAAAGCTCTTACCAGATTGACATCCGCGAACGGGTTATACAGATGGACAGTTATTACCTTTTCTTCCTCCATAAACAAAGGCTGTACTCCAAACTTCCTCCCGACGTCACTTTCCTCCACCGACTTGAAGCTCTCATAGGTGTTCCAGGCAACCTCAGTGGAAGAGAAGGTCACATCATAAAGACCCTGGTTCGGGAAATCTTGCAAACAAAATATCTCTCTTACCGCTAGGCCCAATGCACCCGTCAGGAGATCAACCACCACGGTCCTCAAGGTCACGTCTTTCTCGAATCCTGGCTTTACCAGGAAACGAAGCGAATCCCGCATTCCTCGGATCGCCATTCTGAAAAGAGCCTGAAGATTCGCTCGCCCACTTAGGGGGCCCCACAAGGGGAACCCCCTGGCTCCGCCAACCGTCCGACTACGCCTTGGATAAGGCGATCGCTTCCCGTTGCCCGGGGACTAAGCCTAAGGCCAATAGCAGCAAGGGGGGGCCCCTCCGAAGAGGAACGATCCCCCCAAGGCCGACCGTCGGGTACCCCGGGCACCTTCTGACTACTCACAAATGCAGCAGAACTACACTTGATCGTAGCCAAAAGGCCGAGAAGCGATAACCCAATTATTCTCTGTTCCGAGCGAGCGGCTTTCTGGCCCCACCGGAGGGCTCGCTGAGAGTTGCCCGTTTGCCTGTACCCGGCAAGCGCCCTTCCCCCCAGTCTAGGCTGTCCGGAGGTGTGAATCTTCAGCCAGACGGGTGTCGCTGGTCTACAGGCCTGACCCCCTGTCTACTGGACAATCCACCCTTTTCTGACACCTGCCCAACACTGCTGGAGCCCAGTCATGACCCTCAGTCATCCCAAAATAAGAATTGCACACGTTCAGGTGCTTCTCGTTGCTCCTCGTTCACGTTCAACAAGGAAAATCATTTGCATGGGCCGGCCTCCTAGTTAGCATAACGTGGACTTAGTTAACATAACGTGGAAGAAAATCGAGGGCCACTAGAGGGAGTCAAAGACTAAGGGATCCTCGGGATAAAAATAAAAAAAACCCTTGCCACAGCTGACTTTTCTAGCTAGCTGCTGCATGCAGCAAGGCACACAGCAATGGAGCAAATTCAGCCCCCTTGTTTGTCAGCAGAGTAGTCACTGCTTATCGAAGGCTTCATTTTGGGCCTTAGGACAGAGAGAGCGAGGAGTAGAACACTAGCTGACTTGTCGAAAATTGGATGCCCTGACTAAATCTAGGTGTTGCTGTACAGGTAACTTGATAAAGTAGTGGCATTTGGCAAGAAAGTGACAAGAAGCAATGAAGACAAAGACACAAGGGTTAAATGCCAGTTTATTGGAGCACGGAACCGAGTTTAAGCAAGAAACATTGTCAGCAGCAAGCAACAAGAACACACAAGACAAACAAGTTGGATGATGTTCCAGTTAAATCTATTTTTTGACACTGCGTAAGAGAGGGGTGCACCGGTCCTGGAGGTACTGCAATACCAGGTCGATGCGTGGAGTGGACAGAGCAAGCTCTTCTTCCATCTCCCTGTTCTAAAAATCCATTTAATATATGGTCCCCAGATAGGGGACGTATCAGATATTAAACTGATAAGAACAGATTTTTTTTTTTTTTTTTTTTTTTTTTTTTTTTTTTTCCATCAGACTGAATCACTACACCAGCACGAAAACCCCGACACCATCACTGAGCAGCGTTCCTTGCATCATCTGGACGTTCTTTTCATAAAAAGGTAAGTAAAAAGTACAATCTCTATTCCCCACTAAAAATCTTTCCTCCACTTATCATACTTCCAATACAAATTCGCATCCTCCACCCCCATCCACTTTCTATCATACAACAAAACAACATATAATTTAGCCAGACACAAATTCATACAATCACCCTCTGACATGTTAACATTTTTCTTCCACTTCCAACACCTAGCATCCCAGAGGACTTCTTTAAAAATGGCAAAAAAGATCCAAGCCTTTCGTTGCTGTCGATTCCCTCCTCCCACCAAAGCATAGAACCAATTAAAAAAACACACGTTTTCCACCTCCACCACACCATGCACGAACTTCTCCACTTTCCTACATACACTTTTTACAAAGTCACATTCCCAGAAGACATGGGCTGAAGTTTCCGTTTCCCCACACCCCTCTCTTGGGCATCTGTCATCCCTAGCCAAATCCCTTGCCTTCAAAAAGGACTTCGTAAGCAAGCAGCCTTGAAAGGCCATCCACGAGATTTCTTTCTGCCTATTTGTTACTCCTCTTATCAGAAAGTTTCCCCAACACTTCTCAGCTAAGGCAGATTTCAGACCAAAAATATTAGTTACCACCTCCTCCCTCCTTATCCATTTATTAAGGCTGGTTTTAGTCATAGCTACGGCTCCCAATCCTACCAACTTGTTCTTCAAGAAAAACTGGTGTAATCGTAGATATACAGATGATGGTACCAAAGCCAAGGGCCTTCTAAGGTCCTTCTCATACCACCCCCACTTAAGCATAGACCATCCGGCAAGGTACCTCATAAACTTAGCGGCAATCCCACCTGCCGTAAAGGTCTTAAAATGACTTATCCATAACTGGATACCAATAAAATCTTGTACGTTGGGGAAATTATACCCCCCAAACTTTACTTCTCTCATCACAATAATGCGGGACACCCTCTCCATCTTTGCACCCCAGAAAAAAACAAACAGCAATCTAGAAATTTTCTGCATAGACCTCACATTGGGTGGGAATATCAGGCTGGTATATAACAGAAGAGGCAGTATCACTGCCTTTACCACCAACACCTTCCCAGAAAGAGTTAAATGCCTCAACTTCCAAAAGTCCAGTTTCTGAGATATTTTGCCAGTCACTTTTTGGGCATTACACTGGCTCATCATATTCCTTTGGAACTGGACCCCTAAGATCTCAATGGTCTCAGTGGTCTTCAAGTGGGCACGCACTGTACTACAAGACCCACTTAGTACACATACTTGGCTCTTTTCCCAATTTACCTGAAGACCAGACATGCTACCAAATAACTTTAATTGTAACTCAGATCTGTTCAAATCTGTTGGAGAAGAACAGAGGAGCGTAACATCATCCATGTAACACATGGATTTGACCCTCTCCCCATCCCCCCCTGGGACAAAGAAGCCTCGAAAACGCTTATCCCTTTGTACGTGTCGCAAAAGAGGCTCCATTACGCAAATAAACATAACAGGAGACAGGGGGCATCCCTGCCTCACTCCTGAATACACGTTAAAGGGTTCGGACACTATACCGTTAACTAGAACTTGACTAGTCATGCCAGCATATAGATTTCTAAGCGCCCCCAAGAATTTGTCCGGGAAACCCATCTGCTCTAGAACTCCAAACAAGAAAGGATGAGCCACTCTGTCATAAGCCTTCTCGATATCTATTCCGGCTACCGCCAATGGGAGATTATTAGACTGGGCATAACAGATCAAGTCCCTTAATAAAGCCAGGTTGTCTGTAATCCTTCTCCCAGGGACCGCACATGTCTGCCACTCTCCTACCAGGCTACCAACAACTCGGCTAAGGCGACTCGCCAACACCTTGGATGCAATTTTATAATCTACATTCAGCAGAGTTATCGGCCGCCAGTTCTTTAAGTCGCGATCTTCCCCTTTTTTATATAACAAGGTAACCACCCCCTCCTTCATTGAGGGAGGCAAGTTCCCGGTCTCCACACAATACTTTATCACTTCTACTAAATGACTTTTCAAAGTAGGCCAGAATTTTATATAAAATTCTGCTGGGAGCCCATCCTTCCCTGGGGTTTTGTTTTTCGGCATCTTTCTCAAATTCCCCTCCACCTCCTCCTCCGTGACCACATTTAAGAGAGACTCTGCATCCTCCTTACCCAAACTCCCCCTCAGGACCTCACAGTACTCCAAAATTTCCTCCTTAGTGGTCCCTGAATGATATTTGTATAGGTTCTCATAAAAACGTCTCACCTCTTCTACCACCTCCTTTCCACACACTTCCCCATCCTCCACAAGCACACTTTTTATCACTTTCCTTGCTCCCATGGCCTTTTTGAAAAAAAACCTAGAGCACTGCTCTCCTTCCTCCATATCACGTACCTTGGCACTAAAAATGATTTGTTTACCCTTTTCCCGAAGGAACCGGCTTCTCTCCTCCCGCACCTCCTCAAGCTCTTTATCCACCTCCACACCGATTTTTTTACATTTTAACAACACATGCAATCTTTCCACCAAGGTTTTCTCTTTCTCCTTCCTCCACCGTGCTCTTTCCACTCCTGCCTTTCTAAAAAAAACACTTATCTGTGCTTTGGCCCACTCCCACCACTGTAGTACTCCTCCAAACTCCAATTTCCTTCTTACTAAACATGTAAAGAACATTTCAAAATTTTTACATACCTCCTCCTCCTCCAAAATCATAGCATTCAGTTTCCACAACCCTTTTCCAAAAGCAACCCCCTCCTCCAATACAAAAGTACATGAAACCATCTTATGATCTGTAAACAAAAAAGGTTTGACCTCGTAGCCTTCTAGTACCACAAATTCTGTCATAAAGGCAAAGTCTATCCTTGAGCTGACCGTACCCCGATCAGAAAAATAAGTATGTGAGGTACTCCTCCCCTCCCACTCCACAGCTGCATCTTTTAGTCTAAAGTCTGACACCATTTCATTTAATAATTTAGATGAGGAATCCAGCTTACCCTCCTCCCCAGAGCCACTTCTATCACATGTTCTCCTAATGCAATTAAAATCCCCCACTATGATTGTAGGGGTTCTACCAGGTAGGTATAGTTTCAGAGTGTTCATGAGCTCCTTCCTTTCACATCTAACAGCAGACGCATAGCAGTTAAAAAGTCTGAGCCTGCACCCCAAGTATTCCAGCACCACCAATAACAATCTTCCCGGCACAATCACCTCCTGTGATATCATCACCACTTGTGGGTTTTTTATAAGCACACCCACACCTTCACATCTTGACTCGCAAGCCGGGGACCACGCACTCCCCCCATGCCTCCATTCATGAGGCCCTGGAACCCTCTCCACACCGCACTCCTGTAAGCACAAAATATCTGCTCTGCATTCTGATAAATTATTAAAAACAGCTGCACGCCTCCACCCCGCTCTCACACTCCTCACATTGATGGAACTGACAGTTAGTGCCATTAGGAGAAAAAACAACACTTTTCCAGCCATTATAAGTTCTTTAAGGAAGTCCTTCCATATTATCATCTCTTACTCCTTGACTTTCTTTCTGCCATCTTTTCGGACCAGGAGAACTGGCGGACTCTCTTTCTGAGTCCCCAGAAAGGGCAATATGGAGCGACCCTTCCCCACTCTCTGAGTCCTCCCCTTCAATCCGGGCCCTTTTCCCAGAGTGCTCCTCCCCCTCTGCTGATGAAGGCACAAATTTCTGCCCACACTCTATGTCCTCTTCTTCATCTTCTTCTTCCTCCTCAGATCCAACCATCTCCTCCTCACTGTCCGAAATTTCTCCAAGTAACCGGGTCACACTGTGACCCGACTCAGAAGTTGGTGTTCTTGCCCCGCTTACTCCCTCTGCATCCTGCTGCATGGCCACTTCATCGCCAAATCCAGGTGCTACCTCTTCTTCGCCCGGCGGAGGGTCCCCAGGCCCAAAGCCGGCCACCACAGACTCCGCTACACCAGCAGAGGCTGAAGCATCGCCTGCTCCACCAACCGGGACCCCCCCATTCTCGGGTCCGGCATCATCAGCTGTGGCAGGTCGAGGTATGCCAGATGGGGCCGCATCATTATTATCTTCCGCGGGTCCCCCCTCGGCTCCCTTCTCCCCACCACTATCTTGCCTCTGCCAAAAACTCTTCCCTTTCCTTGAGTTCCACATTCTCCGAATCTCTTCTCCTACCGCAGTCTCCGCCCAAGTCTCTTTAGTCTCCTTATATATATCACACTGTTTCGCCAAGTGTCCTTCCTTTTTACAAATGTCACAAATTCTGCCCTTTTTACAATCTCTCGCAGAATGACCCGGCTGGGCACACAACCGACACACCAACCCCTCATTGCACTCGTCGCTCATATGTCCATACTTGAAACACCTACGACAGTACTTAGGCTGCCCCGGATAGAAGAGAAAACCCCTCTCCCCTCCGATGGTAAAAACAGCCGGGGGCCTCTTCACACCTCCAATACAACTCGCATCTTTCTTAAAGCTTCCAAAGTAACGGTACTTCCCAGACCAGATACCAAAATTATTCTTCACCTTGTCACCTCCCCTTAAATCGTCACAGTACTGTCTCAAAAAGGCCCATACCAAAGCAGAGTCCGCAAAGGGATTGTACAAGTGAACTGTAATCATTTTCTCCTCTTGCAGAAAAAGAGGCTGGATTTCAAAACATTGCAAAATTTCATTCTTTCTTTTCTTTGCATCCTCAAAGATCCTCCAGCACACCTCGGAAGATTCAAAGGTAATATCATAAGTCCCCTGCTGGGGGAAATCTTGCAGACACTTTATATTGCTTACCTTTAAGCTGAAAATCTCCATCAAGACATCGACAACCACCGTCCTTAACGTCACCTTCGTCCTGAAGTCTGGCTTAACCAGGAATCGCAGCGAGTCACGGAGCCCGCGCCCCGCCATCTTGGCACCAGAGGGTACCTCGCCTTCCCACCGTCCAAGGGTACCCCAAAAGGGGCACCCTGGAGAAAACGCCTTGTCGCCTTAAGAAGGGCGATCGCTTCCCGTTGCCCGGGGACTAATCCTTCAGCCAATAGCAGCAAGGGGGGGCCCTCCGAAGAGGAACGATCCCCCCAAGGCCGACTGTCGGGTACCCCGGGCACCTCTTGGCCAATCACCAGTGCAGCAGAACTACACTGGATTTTAGCCAAAAGGCCGAGAAGCGATAACCCAATTATTCTCTGTTCCGAGCGAGCGGCTTTCTGGCCCCACCGGAGGGCTCGCTGAGAGTTGCCCGTTTGCCTGTACCCGGCAAGCGCCCTTCCCCCCAGTCTAGGCTGTCCGGAGGTGTGAATCTTCAGCCAGACGGGTGTCGCTGGTCTACAGGCCTGACCCCCTGTCTACTGGACAATCCACCCTTTTCTGACACCTGCCCAACACTGCTGGAGCCCAGTCATGACCCTCAGTCATCCCAAAATAAGAATTGCACACGTTCAGGTGCTTCTCGTTGCTCCTCGTTCACGTTCAACAAGGAAAATCATTTGCATGGGCCGGCCTCCTAGTTAGCATAACGTGGACTTAGTTAACATAACGTGGAAGAAAATCGAGGGCCACTAGAGGGAGTCAAAGACTAAGGGATCCTCGGGATAAAAATAAAAAAAACCCTTGCCACAGCTGACTTTTCTAGCTAGCTGCTGCATGCAGCAAGGCACACAGCAATGGAGCAAATTCAGCCCCCTTGTTTGTCAGCAGAGTAGTCACTGCTTATCGAAGGCTTCATTTTGGGCCTTAGGACAGAGAGAGCGAGGAGTAGAACACTAGCTGACTTGTCGAAAATTGGATGCCCTGACTAAATCTAGGTGTTGCTGTACAGGTAACTTGATAAAGTAGTGGCATTTGGCAAGAAAGTGACAAGAAGCAATGAAGACAAAGACACAAGGGTTAAATGCCAGTTTATTGGAGCACGGAACCGAGTTTAAGCAAGAAACATTGTCAGCAGCAAGCAACAAGAACACACAAGACAAACAAGTTGGATGATGTTCCAGTTAAATCTATTTTTTGACACTGCGTAAGAGAGGGGTGCACCGGTCCTGGAGGTACTGCAATACCAGGTCGATGCGTGGAGTGGACAGAGCAAGCTCTTCTTCCATCTCCCTGTTCTAAAAATCCATTTAATATATGGTCCCCAGATAGGGGACGTATCAGATATTAAACTGATAAGAACAGATTTTTTTTTTTTTTTTTTTTTTCCTTTCCCTTCAGCATGAATCGCATACTCAAGACTTCTTCAAGAAAACTTTCAAAAGATCAGGCAGCGTTCATATCATCATTCGGGTAAGTATCTTTATAAAACCGTAGCAGCTTAAAAGAACAACATTAAACACAAACAATAAAAACATTTCCCACCCCCTCCCATCACCTCATCACAACCTCCACCTCCCAAAATTCCAAAAAACATTCGCCTCCTCCACTCCCAACTTTTTCCGGTCATACAGCAAAACACAGTACAACTTGCTTAGCACCCAATTCTCACATTCTTCTTCAGACACCACAAAACTTCCTTTCCTGTATCCACATCTCGCCTCCCAGATCACTTCTTTCACAATTGCAGACAGAATCCACCCTCTCCTCCTCACATCAGATGCACCACCAACCAAACCATATAAACATAACTCTGGTGTAATGTCCTTCACTTCCAAAACATTTTTCACAAACCCCACCAACCTACCCCATACATTTTTCACAAAAACACATTCGAAAAAGACGTGCCTTACAGTTTCCATGCTTCCACATCCTTCCCTTACACATCTTTCATTTCTAACCAGATCTCTGGCTTTCAGGAACACCATTGTTAGCAGACATTCATGAAAGGACATCCAAACCACTTCTTTTTGTTTGTTAGTCACCCCTTCCGTCTTTAGGTTTTCCCAACACATTTCTGCTTGTCTTGTCCTAAGGTCGGCAATATTTGTCACCACCTCCTCCTTCCTTAACCACCTACTCAAAAGGGCTTTATTCATTGCACCCTCCCCCAGATCTCTTAGGCCATGCTCGTCATACCACTTCTTGAGTTTAACGTAGTAGGGAGGGGACACCAGGGCCACAGGTCGCGTCAAGTCCCGGACCCCCCAACCCCATCCCACCACCGACCATCCCATCAAATATCTCATAAAGTACATCGCCCTTCCTCCACCTGAAAAAACTTTAAAATGCAGCAACCAGGAGTGCATCCCCAAAAACATTTCCACATTTGGGAAATTCTGTCCTCCAAACCTCTCCTCCTTCATTATTGTCACTCTGGATAGTCTCTCCATTTTGGATCCCCAGAAAAAAATAAACAATAACCTGGTAAATTTCTGCATCCATCTTTTGTTGAAAGAAAAAATCAGTCCAAAATAAAGCAGCAAAGGGAGACAAACTGCTTTTGCAATCAGGGTTTTTCCTGTCAGTGTAAGCCGCCGCAACTTCCATAACTCCACCTTTTTGGATAATTTCTTTTGACAGTTCTCTGCATTGATCTGGTTTTGCAGGTTCCTCTCGAAATGAATCCCAAGCACATTGATGGTGCCTACTTTCCTTATCTTGCTTGCTGCAAAGTCCTGCAATCCACTGAGCATGCAAAAAGCACTCTTCTCCCAATTAACCCGCATCCCAGCCATACTCCCAAACAACTGTAATTGCAATTCCACCCTTGCCAGATCCCTTTGGGACTTGCACAGAAAAACAGCGTCATCCATATAGCACAACGATTTCAATTTTTCCCCCCCTCCACCCGGGACAAAAAATCCTTCAAAGGCTTTATCTTGCTGTACGTGCTGCAATAGGGGTTCCATCACACAGATAAAGAGTAGGGGGGACAGAGGGCATCCCTGTCTTACCCCAGATTTCACTTCAAAAGGTTCCGCCAAAAACCCATTGACCAGAATCTTGCTTCTCACTGAAGTATACAGGCATTTTATCATCCCCACAAAATCTGCAGGAAAACCAAACTTTTTCAATACCTGGAACATGAATTGATGGGATACTCTGTCATAAGCTTTCTCAAGGTCAATTCCTGCGACAGCCAGCGGCAAATTGTTGTTCTGTGCATAGAAGGCCAGATCTCTAAGGAGCACCAGATTGCTAGCAATCCTCCTCCCCGGGACAGCACACGTCTGCCAACTTCCTATAATCCCGCCAACCACCTCCTTCATCCTATCGGCTAAAATTTTAGCAAAAGACTTGTAGTCCACATTAAGGAGTGTGATTGGGCGCCAGTTCTTGACCTCCCTCTCATCCCCCTTTTTATAAAGCAACACGATGACCCCCTCTTTCATCGAGGCCGACAGTCTCTTCTCCGCCATACAACACCTCATCACTTCTAAGAAATGCACTTTGAGGATTGCCCAAAATTTTATATAAAACTCCACTGGAATTCCATCCCCTCCTGGAGTTTTGTTCTTGGCCATCTTCTTCAAAGTCTTCAAGACCTCTTCCTCTCCTACCTCTTCTGCCAGGAAGGCGCCTTCCTCCTCCCTCAACACCCCTGGCAGCACATCACAATACTCCTCTACTTCCTCTATTGCAGCAATGTCTTCTTCTCCATATAAATCAGCGTAAAAGCTCCTTATCACGTCTCTCATTCTTTTCCCTCTTACTTCCTCTGGTCCATCCATCATTGTCTTCATTACCTTCTTTGGGCTAAAGGCTTTCTTGAAGAAAAAGCGCGAGCACTTCTCGTCTTCCTCCATTGTCTGGACTTTTGCTCGAAAAACGATTCCTTTTCCTTTTTCCTTGATCATCTTCCTCCTCTCCTCCTGCGCTTCCTTCAATTCTTCTTCCACCTCCATTCCCAACCTCTTACACTGATACAGGAAATGTATTCTCTCCAACAACCTCCTCCCTGCCTCCCTTCTTTCTCTTGCTTTTTCCGCCCCCACCTTCTTATAAAAGGAAGCTACTTGATTTTTAAGCCAGTCCCACCACACCAACAGGTCCTCAAAACCCTCTTTTCTTTTTTCCAGGGTCTGGAAGTAAGAGGCAAAACGCCCAGAAGTCTCCTCATCCTCCAAAAGCAGGCCATTCAATTTCCATGTACCTCTCCCCACCTCCACTTCCACCTCCAACTTAAACGAACAAAAAATCAAGGAATGGTCGGAAAAAAGGACAGGGGATACGTTATAGGATTCACCCTTCAAAAACTGGGACAAGAAAATAAAATCAATACGAGACCTCACCGTCCCTCTGTCAGAAAGGTAAGTAAAGGACGTATTCCTCCCCTCCACCTCCACCGCCACGTCATGCATGTGAAAGTCATTAACCATGTCATTTAGGAGCCTGGATGTAACGTCCATCCCACCATCACCACCAGTCCCCTGACGGTCTTCATTCCTTCTCACACAGTTAAAGTCGCCCACCAGGACTGTGGGAACCCTCCCTGGTAAGTATACCTTCAAAGTTTTAAAAAAACTCACTCTCTCCTTTTTCACAGCTGGAGCATAGCAATTTATCACTCTCACTTGCTGGCCCAAAAAATCGAGAGTCACCACCTGTAGCCTTCCGGGGACCAACACCTCATGCGCCACAATTTTTATATTTGGGTTTTTAACCACCAATCCAACCCCCTCACTTCGAGATTCACATGCATGCGCCCACACGGAAGGGCCCCATGACCAATCGGCTGAAGGATCACTCATTATCCCACATTCTTGTAAACACAAGACATCCACATTATAATTTTTGATTTCCTCAAACACCGCCACCCTCCTAACTTTTGCAGAAATGCTCCTCACATTAACAGACCCTACTACCAGAGCCATCATAAAGAAAATGAAAGACATAGCCATAGTCATGATCTTAAAAATCCATCCCTGCCTCATTTGCTTCAGACTTCAATCTCCTCCGGGGAACCGGAGAGCTGGCGGACTCCTCAGAATCCCCATTTCCAGACACCACTCCTGCACCCTCCACCCCACCAGTCCGAGGCAAATCCGCCCTGGCCCTCTTACTGGCAGAAGTGTCCGGCAACTCAGGAGCATCAAGCGACTCCTCCATCCTCTGACCACACTCGATGCTACCGTCACTGTCAATAACACCTCCATCCTCCGAGTCGCTGTCCGATACGCTACCGAACAATGTTGATGCTGACATGCGACGCTTCACTACGCCGGACGCAGAACCTTCCTGATTCACCTCTTCTTTTCCAGGAGGGGCAACATCACCTCCAGAGCCATCCACCTCCTCTCCACCTGTTCCACCAGAAGGATCCAAATCTCCACCGGTACCCTCTCCACCTGGCATGGCATCAGCGGCACTAGAGCTGGCACCGCCCTCAGCAGACGCCGAGGCCGTACCACCTGCTCCCGCTGCATCACCTGCCTGCCCATCGGGTGTAGCTTCATTGGCCGGGTGTTCCGGCGGGTGACTCGAAGGGCCCGTACCAGCAGCGCCCCCCCCTGCACCCCCCTTTGCACCGCCTTGCGGCCTCTGCCTAGGTACTCTCTGCTCCTTCGGCAGCATAGTAGACTGCGACTCTCTCCTGGCTGTCTCATATACCCCACATTGCTTCGCCATATGTCCAGACTGCTTACAAATGTCACATACTCTTCCTGCTTTACAATTCCGCGCCTCATGGCCTCCTTTTCCACAAAACCGGCACTTCAATTCCTGGTCACATTCACTGCTGACATGCCCATACATCATACATTTCCTGCAATACCTGGGCTGGCCGGGGTAAAACAGGAAACCTCTTTCTCCTCCAATTGAAAAGACTGCAGGGGGTCTCTTAACCCCCCCCAAACAACTAGGGTCAGACTTGAAAGTTCCAAAGAACCTGTACTTTCCGGACCAGATCTTAAAATTATTAAAGACCATGTCTCCTCCTGTCAGATTATCACAATAGTTGCCTAGGAAAGCTCTTACCAGATTGACATCCGCGAACGGGTTATACAGATGGACAGTTATTACCTTTTCTTCCTCCATAAACAAAGGCTGTACTCCAAACTTCCTCCCGACGTCACTTTCCTCCACCGACTTGAAGCTCTCATAGGTGTTCCAGGCAACCTCAGTGGAAGAGAAGGTCACATCATAAAGACCCTGGTTCGGGAAATCTTGCAAACAAAATATCTCTCTTACCGCTAGGCCCAATGCACCCGTCAGGAGATCAACCACCACGGTCCTCAAGGTCACGTCTTTCTCGAATCCTGGCTTTACCAGGAAACGAAGCGAATCCCGCATTCCTCGGATCGCCATTCTGAAAAGAGCCTGAAGATTCGCTCGCCCACTTAGGGGGCCCCACAAGGGGAACCCCCTGGCTCCGCCAACCGTCCGACTACGCCTTGGATAAGGCGATCGCTTCCCGTTGCCCGGGGACTAAGCCTAAGGCCAATAGCAGCAAGGGGGGGCCCCTCCGAAGAGGAACGATCCCCCCAAGGCCGACCGTCGGGTACCCCGGGCACCTTCTGACTACTCACAAATGCAGCAGAACTACACTTGATCGTAGCCAAAAGGCCGAGAAGCGATAACCCAATTATTCTCTGTTCCGAGCGAGCGGCTTTCTGGCCCCACCGGAGGGCTCGCTGAGAGTTGCCCGTTTGCCTGTACCCGGCAAGCGCCCTTCCCCCCAGTCTAGGCTGTCCGGAGGTGTGAATCTTCAGCCAGACGGGTGTCGCTGGTCTACAGGCCTGACCCCCTGTCTACTGGACAATCCACCCTTTTCTGACACCTGCCCAACACTGCTGGAGCCCAGTCATGACCCTCAGTCATCCCAAAATAAGAATTGCACACGTTCAGGTGCTTCTCGTTGCTCCTCGTTCACGTTCAACAAGGAAAATCATTTGCATGGGCCGGCCTCCTAGTTAGCATAACGTGGACTTAGTTAACATAACGTGGAAGAAAATCGAGGGCCACTAGAGGGAGTCAAAGACTAAGGGATCCTCGGGATAAAAATAAAAAAAACCCTTGCCACAGCTGACTTTTCTAGCTAGCTGCTGCATGCAGCAAGGCACACAGCAATGGAGCAAATTCAGCCCCCTTGTTTGTCAGCAGAGTAGTCACTGCTTATCGAAGGCTTCATTTTGGGCCTTAGGACAGAGAGAGCGAGGAGTAGAACACTAGCTGACTTGTCGAAAATTGGATGCCCTGACTAAATCTAGGTGTTGCTGTACAGGTAACTTGATAAAGTAGTGGCATTTGGCAAGAAAGTGACAAGAAGCAATGAAGACAAAGACACAAGGGTTAAATGCCAGTTTATTGGAGCACGGAACCGAGTTTAAGCAAGAAACATTGTCAGCAGCAAGCAACAAGAACACACAAAACAAACAAGTTGGATGATGTTCCAGTTAAATCTATTTTTTGACACTGCGTAAGAGAGGGGTGCACCGGTCCTGGAGGTACTGCAATACCAGGTCGATGCGTGGAGTGGACAGAGCAAGCTCTTCTTCCATCTCCCTGTTCTAAAAATCCATTTAATATATGGTCCCCAGATAGGGGACGTATCAGATATTAAACTGATAAGAACAGATTTTTGATTGAAAATGTATACTTTATTTTTCAAAGAAAATATACAAAAAAACAAATACTTCAACAGGGTACATTCAGTTCCAATCGTACAGATAATTTACATTCATTCACTCATTCTGCGGTATGATGCAACATGCATGACGCCGCATTACCCTGAAATCAGTACTTCCAAAAATCATGTCAAATTTTAAGTCATTAAACTGTCAAAAGAAAATAGCGTTCAACTGGGCAACGGGTGTGATGGGGGGGAGGGGGAGGTGGGGTGGGGGGGGGAGGAAAGAGTTCACAGGCCCGAAGCTTTATTGAACTACCAATGGATACACACAGTTGGGAGAGGGGGGGGGAAGGGGAGATCTTTAGACGTCCTCTTCCTCCGTAAACGTCCATCAGGTGATAGTCTCTTAGTAGACTGAACGTCAGTCTGCGACAATCCGCGATGGACATCCTCTCCCTCTGGTGGATGAGGCGTTTTCTGGCACACCATACGGCGTCCTTGAAGCAGCACAGCACCCGCCAGGCACTGTCAATGTCCTCCTGTGAGTGAGTCCCACAGAAGAGTCCGTTTAACACACCAAAGTGTGTAATAGCAGTCTGTGGTACAAAGTCTTTAAGTTCAGGTTCCAAGGCCCTCAACAGGCTCTGTGCAAAGGGGCACTCCCAGAAAACATGAAAAGCAGTTTCCTCCTGGATGATACAAAAAGGGCAGTGCCTGTATCTGCACAGGTTTCTGGCATGCATGAATGTCCTCAGTGGCAAACCCCCTTGGATTGCCATCCATGCCAGATCTTTGTGCCTGTTGGTGAGTCTCTTTGAAGAAACATTCCTCCAGACCACTTTGCAAGTGGCTGAAGGGAGGCCTGGAATAGTCTCAATGATGTCCGATGCTCTAATCAACTTGTGGATAGTTTTTGGCTTCCACAAGTCGGGTTTAACTCCATGCAGCCCCAGCTCCTTGATGAACTTGAAAGTGTCCAAGTAATACCATGGAGTGTCCCAGTTGTAGGGGACGGAGCTGTCCCATTTGTCCCATCCGAGAGACCTCCAAAGAGGTAGGAGGAAAAAACGGGACATGGAGTTACCGCCAGAGTCCACTGTTCTGTCAACCAATGTCCTGCGGATACAGTTACAAGCAAAGAACACCCTCAGTAGTGTTGCGATGTCGGGCACTCCCTTACCGCCTTTGAGGGGTTCCTTGAACATAACCGCCCGCTTCACTCTGTCCATTTTGGAGCTCCAGATGAAGTGAAACACCGCCCTGGTGATGGCTTTGCAAGTGTTAACCCGGGGGGGCCAAGCCTGGGCGAGGTACTGCAACACAGGGAGAATCTCGCTGCGGAGTACCAGTGTTTTTCCCTTCGATGGTGAGTTCTCTGAGGCTCCAAAGTCCAAACTTCTGTCTCATTTTCGCCAGTCTTTCCTCCCAGGACTTCAGGGCTGCGCCTTCCGCTCCAAACCAGACTCCGAGAATTTTGATGAAGTCCGCTTTGATGTTGAACGGGATGGGCGCAGAAGAAGGCAGGAACCACTTTCCGAAGAGCATGACTTCCGACTTCCCGCAGTTGACCTTTGCCCCTGAAGCTTGGCCGAAGTCCTCACACGTCCGGACGAGTGTGTCGATGGAGCGCCGGTCGGCACAGAACACCGTCACGTCATCCATGTAGAGCGAGCACTTGACCTCCCGTCTTTCTGGTCCTGGTGCGGTGATCCCTCTGATCTCTGGGTTCTGTCTGATGCTTCGGGCGAATAGCTCTATACAGCAAACAAAAAGCAGAGGTGAGAGAGGGCAGCCTTGTCTGACCCCAGAGAAAATTGAAAAGGGGTCAGTTTTCCAGCCATTTACCAACACCAAACTACAAATGTCCTTATACATCACATTCACAAACGAACAAAACAGTTCCCCAAGACCAAACCTGCGCAGAGTTCTGCACATAAACTCATGGGAGACACGGTCAAAGGCCTTCTCCTGGTCAAGACTGACCAGGGCCGCGTGCACACGGCGGCCATGAATGTACTGGACCGTGTCCCGGACAAGCGCAAGGCTGTCCGCAATCCTGCGACCAGGAATGCCACAAGTTTGATCCGGGTGGATGATCTGTCCGATGACAGATTTCAGCCTGTTGGCCAAAACCTTGGCGAGGATTTTGTAGTCCACGTTCAAAAGAGAGATCGGACGCCAGTTTTTCAGGTCCGATCTCTCCCCTTTACGTTTATACAGAATCGTGATCATCCCCTCTCTCAGTGATGGAGGCATTCTACCCTCCACCACCATCTCCTCGTACAGCTCGAGCAGGTCCGGGCCCACGAGGTCCCACAGGGCTACATAGAGCTCAACTGGGAGACCATCGGAACCCGGGGTCCTGCCCCGCCTAAAGGATTTAGCGGCAGAGTGCAGCTCCTCCAACACCAGAGGGGCGTTGACGGCCGATGAACCTGCAGGATCAATTTGGTTAGTGATACCTGACAGGAACCTGTCTGCTGCCTCCGTGTTCGTTTCCTTCGGGGAGTAGAGGTTGGTGTAGTAGTCTGCGACCACTTGCATTACAGCCTCCTTTCCCTTCTGGAGCGTTCCAGTCTCGTCACGCAGTTCAGACAAGGGAGTGTGTCCTGAATGGAGTTTCCTGAAAAAGAAAGAGTTACACTTCTCACCTTTCTCAAGATTCTCCACCTTGGCACGGAAGACAATGTGCCTAGATTCTTCCTCAAAGTACCCTTTCAGGGTCTTCGCGGTGTCCTCCAGGTCCTGCCTAACGTCCCAGCCGCAGTGGTGAAGGTCCTGCAGGGACTGCAACTGACGTTGCAGTCTCCTGAGTTCCTTCTTCCTTGCACACACTTGCTGACGTCCCCTTGCCTGAAAGAAGCTACGCAGCTTAACTTTCACAAACTCCCACCAATCACTTACCTTTCCGAAGAATCTCTTTTCCTCCGTCCAGGAGGCATAGGCCTCCCGGAGTTCCCCCATCAATTCCTCATTTTCCAGCAGGGTGCTATTCAGTTTCCAGGAACCTGGTCCGCGGGCAAAGCCCTCGCCAAGTTCACCCCGAAAGTGAATAGCCCTGTGGTCAGAGAAACAGCAGGGGATCATGGAGAACTCACGATGCTTGACTGCTCTTGAAGTGAGCACGAAGTCAATCCTGGAACGCACCGATCCATCGGGACGGCACCATGAATAATTCACGGTACCTTTC
Organism: Rana temporaria; assembly: GCF_905171775.1. NCBI lineage: Eukaryota > Metazoa > Chordata > Amphibia > Anura > Ranidae > Rana > Rana temporaria. The sequence goes on along the minus strand of NW_024404531.1, from coordinate 21,108 downwards.
CCTATGGATCCCACGGCGTCCTGCAGGGAAGCCTCCGAGATCATCTCCCTGAGCAGCCTAGAAGTAGCATCAAGTTTTGCGTATATGCTGGAGCTGCGCCCATCCTCCTCTATCGGACAGTTGAAATCACCGCCGATCACTACTGCTCTGGTGGTGACGAGTTGTGTCCTCAGGGTCTGGAAAAGTTCCAGCCGCGCACTCTTATCTGGGGGGGCGTACACGTTGATGAGCCTAATTGGCTCTCCCGCCCACGAGCCGTCTATGACCAAGTGTAGTAAGAACAGATTTTTTTTTTTTTTTTTTTTTTTTTTTCGAACTTTTCAGACTGAGTATCTCCGCCAAACTTTGTATCTCACTAGTTCTCCAATGAAAACTTTAGAAAACACCTCCGGCTTTAACTCCGTCATCATTATAGTTCTTTTGTAAAAAATCTTTAAACACACATAAAATAACATATATGCATCTAACACTCCTATTTCCATACAATTATCAACTATTCTATCCTACTCTTTTAACCTTCCACCACCTACACCTTCCATCTACTCCTTCTCCAAAAATCAGAAGCCTCCTCCGCCCCCATTAACTTCACATCCCATAGATACACAACATGCAGTTTTGCCAAACATAAATTCACACAATCATCTGCGGATAAACGTACATTTTTCCTCACATATAAACATCTTGCGTCCCAAATCACTTCTTTCATTATACAGGAAAACACCCATACTCTTCTTTGAGTTCTCTTACATCCTTTTATTTCACCAAACATCCATATTTCTAAGGAATTTAATCCTACTCCCAGAACTTCTTTGAAAAAGGGATCAAGCTTCCTTCTTAATTTGGTTACAAACTTGCAGTCCCAAAAAACATGATATACTGACTCCATTGAAGCACATCCATCCCTCGGGCACGTCTCTTCTCTACTTAAATCTCGTGTTTTTAGGAAATATTTAGTCATCAAACATTCGTGGAAAGTTTGCCAAGCAATTTCTTTTTGTCTATTAGACACGCCTCCCCAACTCATTTTGCTCCAAACTCCTTGTGCTACTTTAGAAGGAAAATTAAAGATATTGCAAACCGTCTCATCCTTTCTCAACCATCTCAGAAGCTTAACTTTATCTGTAGATCCATCATCCATCTGGTTTAACCTATTCTTCTCAAAAAAACTTTTCAATTTTAAATAAAAAATAGGTACAATAAAAGCCTTTGGTTTGGTCAAATCGATTTTGCCACCAGCCCCACTTTGCCATTTCCCAGCCAGCCAAGTATTTCATCATTTTTGCGGTTCTATTTCCACTCCTAAATATTTTGAAACAGTTTAACCAATAATGCATATCCAGAAATATTCTCAAGTCAGGGACATTGTATCCTCCGTTTTTACATTCTTTTTGATTATTTCTCTCCGCACCCTCTCCATTTTAGAGCCCCAAAAAAATCTACACATGTGCATTTCAAATCTTTTACACCATGCGTTATTTGGTGGGAATACTACTGAAAAAAAGAGCATCAGAGGAAGCAATACTGCCTTAGAAATCAACACTTTTCCTGTTAATGTCAATCTTCTCAGTTTCCAAAACTCAATTTTCTTCTGTACTTTTTCAAGGGCCTTCTCAGCATTAACTGTATTTACAAGATTTTTTTCAAAGTGAACACCCAATACCGTTTATCGATTCCGTTTTTGGGATCTTCTCAGATCGCACATTATCCATCCCACTTAAGTTACACAGCTGGCTCTTCTGCCAATTTACTTTTAGACCAGACACATTTGAAAATAACCTCAGTAACAAATCCACTCTATTCATGTCAGACTGATTCCCACACAGGAATCCCATATCGTCCATGTAACATAATGATTTTATTTTAGTACCATCTCCTCCTGGTAGAAAAAAACCTTTCATCACTTTGTCTGTCTGGACATATCTCAACAAAGGCTCAACAACGCAAATAAACAAAATAGGGGACAAGGGGCATCCTTGTCTAACCCCAGACAAAATATCAACCGTTGGTGACAATCTTCCATTCACCAATATCTGACTTGTAATCCCAGTGTATAGGCTCCTTAGAGTGTTCACCACTGCACTCGGGATCCCAAGACTCAGCAAGCAAGAAAACAAAAATTTATGAGAAACCTTATCATAGGCCTTCTCCAGATCAATTCCAGCCACTGTCAGAGCTTCATTATTCGATTGTAAATGGGATATTAAATCTCTCAACAAAATTAGACCATCAGACATCCTGCGTCCTGGGACCGCACATGTTTGCCATTCTCCAACCATCTTCCCTATTACTTGTCTCATCCGATTTGCAAATATCTTGGCATAGATCTTGTAGTCACTATTCAATAAGGTAATTGGACGCCAATTTTTAATTTCTCTTCGATCCCCTTTCTTCTTAAAAATTAAAGTAATCAAACCTTCTTTCATAGATTGTGATATACAATTCTTCTGTCTGCAAAATTTTAATACTTCGAGGAAATGCTTTCCTAGCACGGGCCATCCAAATTCAAAAAATTCTACCGGCAAACCATCTCTTCCCGGGGTTTTGTTTCTCTGCATACTTTTGACTGCATCCAAAAGTTCAGGTTCCGTAATCTCATAATCCAACATTTCTTTATCCTCTGGGTTTAAGGCATCTTCCAGCACTTGACAGTATTCTTTTATTTCACTAATTTTTGTATCTTCTTTACCACTATATAAGTCAGTATAGAAATCTTTTACTGCTTCTTCAATTCTTGTTCCTGTTTCCACCTTCCCCTCCACCAACACGGCCGCCATGGTACTCTTTGGACTAAGCACCTTTTTGAAAAAATACCTTGTGCATTTTTCTCCTTCTTCCATATCTTTAATTTTGGCTTTAAACAGTATTTCTTTGCCTTTTCTTTTTAGTTCTTCATTCCTCTTTCCCCGAACTTTTTGTATTTCTTCGTCCACTTCCAGTCCCAACCTTTTACATTTATATAGGAAGTGTAGTTGTTTTACAGTTTTAACATTTTCTTCTCTCCTCTCCCGGGCTTTCCTCATTCCTATCTTTTTAAAGAACTCCGCCATCTGTTTTTTAACTTCATCCCACCAGATTAGCACATTATTAAAATTATTCTTCTTGGCCACCAATTTTTCAAAAAACACTACAAACTCATTATATATCTCTGGGTCTTGTAACAGTAAAGTATTCAATTTCCAGACTCCTTTACCAAAAGCCATTTGTTGATCCACCTCCACTCTACAGCTTAAAGCCACATGGTCAGAAAAAGACACCTTATAACTCTTGCATCTATGAATGTTCACATTTCCAGTCACCAGTATATAATCTATTCGTGATTTACATGTTCCCTTATCAGAGAAGTAAGAAAAGGCTTCTTCTTCACCTCCCACCTCCACCACCACATCTTTCAACTTGAAATCAGTTACAATTTCATTTAGGTTTTTTGACGTCACATCCAATTTTTGTTCACCAATTCCTTCTCTATCTTTCACAAACCGAATTAAATTAAAGTCACCTGCCACAATTGTAGGGGTTCTCCCAACTAAATGTATTCTTAGTAAGTTCAATAATTCTTTTCTCTCATTTTTATCAGCATGAGCATATACGTTAAATAATCTAAATTTAGTCCCATGATGTTCCATATGGCACAACAGCAGTCTCCCAGGTACAATACATTCATATGATAGTATTTTTATATCTCTATTTTTGCACAATACACCCACTCCTTCATTGCGGGACACACACAGTGGAGACCACACACAACTTCCAAACCCCCATTCTGATTGTTCAGGATCATATTCCACACAACATTCTTGAAGACAAAACACATCCACATCAAGATTTTTTAGCTCGTCAAACACAGCCCTTCTCCTCCATGCTGAATTTATACTTCTTACATTAATAGTACTTATTGTAAGCACCATTATTAACCAAAAAAATATGTCAGCCATAATACTTTCTTAAAGAAAAACTACGGTCTTTGCTCTCTTGCATTGAAGTATCTCCTTACATCCATAGGAGAACCGGCAGAATCAGGAGCAAACTCCGATCCCCCGTGAGTGGGTATTACTAGGTTCCCACTTTCCTCCCCTCCTTCTTCACCTCTAAACCTTTTAGAGGACAACTCCTCATCTTCTCCAGATGATCGCACCACACCTTGACCACATGCAAGGCTTCCACTTTCTTCATCCATCTCCTCTTCATCCTCTTCTTCATATTCCTCATCTTCATCCTCTGCCTCGCTGGAAGATAGTCCACTTAGAGGACCTGGTAAGGGGACTGAGGCTGCATCTGTATCACAGCTCCCCACCACTACATCCTGATCAGTTGTTGTACCTGTGTCCATTCCATCTTCTCCAGTTTGACCCACACCTTGCTCAGTGTCCACGATAGGAGGGGCAGTACCACCAACAACCACTCCTTCTGCTGAAGTGGCTCTGTCGGCTTCCTGCTCCACTCTCGCTTCATCCACATCCTTGCAAGATTCAGAACTCACATTTTTTGGTTTTTCAGGCTTGCCAACAGGACCCACACTGTCACTAGATCCTGAACTAGCTCCCCCTTTTCCCTGCGATGTTGTAGCTTGCTCCTTTTGGCCACCCGCCTTATCTCTGTCATTCATCATGTCCGAAAAAGCATAAGCCTTTTTAACATTTACGTATGTCTCACATTGGCGCGCTAAGTGACCTGACTTTTGGCAAATGTCACACACCCTAGATGCCCGACATTGTGCTGCTTGATGCTCTCCTCCACAAAATCTGCATCTCATTCCGAGTTTACATTCAGCCTTAGTGTGGCCATACTTTAAACAGTTCCTACAGTACATGGGTTGACCAGAGTAGAACAGGAACCCTCTTTCTCCTCCTACTGTAAATACAGCCGGAGGTCTCTTTACACCTCCAATGCAGCTGGGATCATCTTTAAGACGTCCTACAAACCGGTATTTACCAGACCAAATCCCATACTTGTTTTTCACTTTTTCTCCTCCTCTTAGTTCATCACAATATGTGAGTAAAAAAGCTCTTACCAAAGAGATGTCCGCAAACGGATTATAAAGATGTACCGTTATTACTTTCTCTTCCTTCTGAAACATTGGAAACGACTTAAACTTCTTCACCACTTTATCTTCACTTCTTGCTCTCAATCCTTCGTACACATTCCAGCAAACCTCAGAGGAAGTGAAAGTAACATCATAAATGCCTTGAGAAGGGAAATCCTGAAGACACAATATCTCGCTCACCTCTATATTAAGAGTCTCCTTCAACAGATCCACGACAACCTCATGAAGAGTCACTTCAGCTCCATCTTTTACTCTCAAACGAACTGTATCCCGTAGCCCGTAGTTGGCCATTCTGCCCACGGCAGGAAGACGATTTCTCCGATCCCGGAGCCCGGAGGACCCGGACTCCGAATATGCAAAATAGGAACGCCCTTAAAGTTCAGATCCGAATCCGCATTCAAATCCAGCCGATCTCCACTCGTACACACTAGACAGCGACCTACCCAATAGCAGCAAAAAATGCAACCCTAGGGAAGCATCTTAAGGCCGAGTAGGTCTGGTGCCAGATGTTACCTAATGGCTCAGACACAAGATCTTCGCCAAAAGGCCGAGAAGCGATAACCCAATTATTCTCTGTTCCGAGCGAGCGGCTTTCTGGCCCCACCGGAGGGCTCGCTGAGAGTTGCCCGTTTGCCTGTACCCGGCAAGCGCCCTTCCCCCCAGTCTAGGCTGTCCGGAGGTGTGAATCTTCAGCCAGACGGGTGTCGCTGGTCTACAGGCCTGACCCCCTGTCTACTGGACAATCCACCCTTTTCTGACACCTGCCCAACACTGCTGGAGCCCAGTCATGACCCTCAGTCATCCCAAAATAAGAATTGCACACGTTCAGGTGCTTCTCGTTGCTCCTCGTTCACGTTCAACAAGGAAAATCATTTGCATGGGCCGGCCTCCTAGTTAGCATAACGTGGACTTAGTTAACATAACGTGGAAGAAAATCGAGGGCCACTAGAGGGAGTCAAAGACTAAGGGATCCTCGGGATAAAAATAAAAAAAACCCTTGCCACAGCTGACTTTTCTAGCTAGCTGCTGCATGCAGCAAGGCACACAGCAATGGAGCAAATTCAGCCCCCTTGTTTGTCAGCAGAGTAGTCACTGCTTATCGAAGGCTTCATTTTGGGCCTTAGGACAGAGAGAGCGAGGAGTAGAACACTAGCTGACTTGTCGAAAATTGGATGCCCTGACTAAATCTAGGTGTTGCTGTACAGGTAACTTGATAAAGTAGTGGCATTTGGCAAGAAAGTGACAAGAAGCAATGAAGACAAAGACACAAGGGTTAAATGCCAGTTTATTGGAGCACGGAACCGAGTTTAAGCAAGAAACATTGTCAGCAGCAAGCAACAAGAACACACAAGACAAACAAGTTGGATGATGTTCCAGTTAAATCTATTTTTTGACACTGCGTAAGAGAGGGGTGCACCGGTCCTGGAGGTACTGCAATACCAGGTCGATGCGTGGAGTGGACAGAGCAAGCTCTTCTTCCATCTCCCTGTTCTAAAAATCCATTTAATATATGGTCCCCAGATAGGGGACGTATCAGATATTAAACTGATAAGAACAGATTTTTTTTTTTTTTTTTTTTTATTTCCTTTCCCTTCAGCATGAATCGCATACTCAAGACTTCTTCAAGAAAACTTTCAAAAGATCAGGCAGCGTTCATATCATCATTCGGGTAAGTATCTTTATAAAACCGTAGCAGCTTAAAAGAACAACATTAAACACAAACAATAAAAACATTTCCCACCCCCTCCCATCACCTCATCACAACCTCCACCTCCCAAAATTCCAAAAAACATTCGCCTCCTCCACTCCCAACTTTTTCCGGTCATACAGCAAAACACAGTACAACTTGCTTAGCACCCAATTCTCACATTCTTCTTCAGACACCACAAAACTTCCTTTCCTGTATCCACATCTCGCCTCCCAGATCACTTCTTTCACAATTGCAGACAGAATCCACCCTCTCCTCCTCACATCAGATGCACCACCAACCAAACCATATAAACATAACTCTGGTGTAATGTCCTTCACTTCCAAAACATTTTTCACAAACCCCACCAACCTACCCCATACATTTTTCACAAAAACACATTCGAAAAAGACGTGCCTTACAGTTTCCATGCTTCCACATCCTTCCCTTACACATCTTTCATTTCTAACCAGATCTCTGGCTTTCAGGAACACCATTGTTAGCAGACATTCATGAAAGGACATCCAAACCACTTCTTTTTGTTTGTTAGTCACCCCTTCCGTCTTTAGGTTTTCCCAACACATTTCTGCTTGTCTTGTCCTAAGGTCGGCAATATTTGTCACCACCTCCTCCTTCCTTAACCACCTACTCAAAAGGGCTTTATTCATTGCACCCTCCCCCAGATCTCTTAGGCCATGCTCGTCATACCACTTCTTGAGTTTAACGTAGTAGGGAGGGGACACCAGGGCCACAGGTCGCGTCAAGTCCCGGACCCCCCAACCCCATCCCACCACCGACCATCCCATCAAATATCTCATAAAGTACATCGCCCTTCCTCCACCTGAAAAAACTTTAAAATGCAGCAACCAGGAGTGCATCCCCAAAAACATTTCCACATTTGGGAAATTCTGTCCTCCAAACCTCTCCTCCTTCATTATTGTCACTCTGGATAGTCTCTCCATTTTGGATCCCCAGAAAAAAATAAACAATAACCTGGTAAATTTCTGCATCCATCTTTTGTTGAAAGAAAAAATCAGTCCAAAATAAAGCAGCAAAGGGAGACAAACTGCTTTTGCAATCAGGGTTTTTCCTGTCAGTGTAAGCCGCCGCAACTTCCATAACTCCACCTTTTTGGATAATTTCTTTTGACAGTTCTCTGCATTGATCTGGTTTTGCAGGTTCCTCTCGAAATGAATCCCAAGCACATTGATGGTGCCTACTTTCCTTATCTTGCTTGCTGCAAAGTCCTGCAATCCACTGAGCATGCAAAAAGCACTCTTCTCCCAATTAACCCGCATCCCAGCCATACTCCCAAACAACTGTAATTGCAATTCCACCCTTGCCAGATCCCTTTGGGACTTGCACAGAAAAACAGCGTCATCCATATAGCACAACGATTTCAATTTTTCCCCCCCTCCACCCGGGACAAAAAATCCTTCAAAGGCTTTATCTTGCTGTACGTGCTGCAATAGGGGTTCCATCACACAGATAAAGAGTAGGGGGGACAGAGGGCATCCCTGTCTTACCCCAGATTTCACTTCAAAAGGTTCCGCCAAAAACCCATTGACCAGAATCTTGCTTCTCACTGAAGTATACAGGCATTTTATCATCCCCACAAAATCTGCAGGAAAACCAAACTTTTTCAATACCTGGAACATGAATTGATGGGATACTCTGTCATAAGCTTTCTCAAGGTCAATTCCTGCGACAGCCAGCGGCAAATTGTTGTTCTGTGCATAGAAGGCCAGATCTCTAAGGAGCACCAGATTGCTAGCAATCCTCCTCCCCGGGACAGCACACGTCTGCCAACTTCCTATAATCCCGCCAACCACCTCCTTCATCCTATCGGCTAAAATTTTAGCAAAAGACTTGTAGTCCACATTAAGGAGTGTGATTGGGCGCCAGTTCTTGACCTCCCTCTCATCCCCCTTTTTATAAAGCAACACGATGACCCCCTCTTTCATCGAGGCCGACAGTCTCTTCTCCGCCATACAACACCTCATCACTTCTAAGAAATGCACTTTGAGGATTGCCCAAAATTTTATATAAAACTCCACTGGAATTCCATCCCCTCCTGGAGTTTTGTTCTTGGCCATCTTCTTCAAAGTCTTCAAGACCTCTTCCTCTCCTACCTCTTCTGCCAGGAAGGCGCCTTCCTCCTCCCTCAACACCCCTGGCAGCACATCACAATACTCCTCTACTTCCTCTATTGCAGCAATGTCTTCTTCTCCATATAAATCAGCGTAAAAGCTCCTTATCACGTCTCTCATTCTTTTCCCTCTTACTTCCTCTGGTCCATCCATCATTGTCTTCATTACCTTCTTTGGGCTAAAGGCTTTCTTGAAGAAAAAGCGCGAGCACTTCTCGTCTTCCTCCATTGTCTGGACTTTTGCTCGAAAAACGATTCCTTTTCCTTTTTCCTTGATCATCTTCCTCCTCTCCTCCTGCGCTTCCTTCAATTCTTCTTCCACCTCCATTCCCAACCTCTTACACTGATACAGGAAATGTATTCTCTCCAACAACCTCCTCCCTGCCTCCCTTCTTTCTCTTGCTTTTTCCGCCCCCACCTTCTTATAAAAGGAAGCTACTTGATTTTTAAGCCAGTCCCACCACACCAACAGGTCCTCAAAACCCTCTTTTCTTTTTTCCAGGGTCTGGAAGTAAGAGGCAAAACGCCCAGAAGTCTCCTCATCCTCCAAAAGCAGGCCATTCAATTTCCATGTACCTCTCCCCACCTCCACTTCCACCTCCAACTTAAACGAACAAAAAATCAAGGAATGGTCGGAAAAAAGGACAGGGGATACGTTATAGGATTCACCCTTCAAAAACTGGGACAAGAAAATAAAATCAATACGAGACCTCACCGTCCCTCTGTCAGAAAGGTAAGTAAAGGACGTATTCCTCCCCTCCACCTCCACCGCCACGTCATGCATGTGAAAGTCATTAACCATGTCATTTAGGAGCCTGGATGTAACGTCCATCCCACCATCACCACCAGTCCCCTGACGGTCTTCATTCCTTCTCACACAGTTAAAGTCGCCCACCAGGACTGTGGGAACCCTCCCTGGTAAGTATACCTTCAAAGTTTTAAAAAAACTCACTCTCTCCTTTTTCACAGCTGGAGCATAGCAATTTATCACTCTCACTTGCTGGCCCAAAAAATCGAGAGTCACCACCTGTAGCCTTCCGGGGACCAACACCTCATGCGCCACAATTTTTATATTTGGGTTTTTAACCACCAATCCAACCCCCTCACTTCGAGATTCACATGCATGCGCCCACACGGAAGGGCCCCATGACCAATCGGCTGAAGGATCACTCATTATCCCACATTCTTGTAAACACAAGACATCCACATTATAATTTTTGATTTCCTCAAACACCGCCACCCTCCTAACTTTTGCAGAAATGCTCCTCACATTAACAGACCCTACTACCAGAGCCATCATAAAGAAAATGAAAGACATAGCCATAGTCATGATCTTAAAAATCCATCCCTGCCTCATTTGCTTCAGACTTCAATCTCCTCCGGGGAACCGGAGAGCTGGCGGACTCCTCAGAATCCCCATTTCCAGACACCACTCCTGCACCCTCCACCCCACCAGTCCGAGGCAAATCCGCCCTGGCCCTCTTACTGGCAGAAGTGTCCGGCAACTCAGGAGCATCAAGCGACTCCTCCATCCTCTGACCACACTCGATGCTACCGTCACTGTCAATAACACCTCCATCCTCCGAGTCGCTGTCCGATACGCTACCGAACAATGTTGATGCTGACATGCGACGCTTCACTACGCCGGACGCAGAACCTTCCTGATTCACCTCTTCTTTTCCAGGAGGGGCAACATCACCTCCAGAGCCATCCACCTCCTCTCCACCTGTTCCACCAGAAGGATCCAAATCTCCACCGGTACCCTCTCCACCTGGCATGGCATCAGCGGCACTAGAGCTGGCACCGCCCTCAGCAGACGCCGAGGCCGTACCACCTGCTCCCGCTGCATCACCTGCCTGCCCATCGGGTGTAGCTTCATTGGCCGGGTGTTCCGGCGGGTGACTCGAAGGGCCCGTACCAGCAGCGCCCCCCCCTGCACCCCCCTTTGCACCGCCTTGCGGCCTCTGCCTAGGTACTCTCTGCTCCTTCGGCAGCATAGTAGACTGCGACTCTCTCCTGGCTGTCTCATATACCCCACATTGCTTCGCCATATGTCCAGACTGCTTACAAATGTCACATACTCTTCCTGCTTTACAATTCCGCGCCTCATGGCCTCCTTTTCCACAAAACCGGCACTTCAATTCCTGGTCACATTCACTGCTGACATGCCCATACATCATACATTTCCTGCAATACCTGGGCTGGCCGGGGTAAAACAGGAAACCTCTTTCTCCTCCAATTGAAAAGACTGCAGGGGGTCTCTTAACCCCCCCCAAACAACTAGGGTCAGACTTGAAAGTTCCAAAGAACCTGTACTTTCCGGACCAGATCTTAAAATTATTAAAGACCATGTCTCCTCCTGTCAGATTATCACAATAGTTGCCTAGGAAAGCTCTTACCAGATTGACATCCGCGAACGGGTTATACAGATGGACAGTTATTACCTTTTCTTCCTCCATAAACAAAGGCTGTACTCCAAACTTCCTCCCGACGTCACTTTCCTCCACCGACTTGAAGCTCTCATAGGTGTTCCAGGCAACCTCAGTGGAAGAGAAGGTCACATCATAAAGACCCTGGTTCGGGAAATCTTGCAAACAAAATATCTCTCTTACCGCTAGGCCCAATGCACCCGTCAGGAGATCAACCACCACGGTCCTCAAGGTCACGTCTTTCTCGAATCCTGGCTTTACCAGGAAACGAAGCGAATCCCGCATTCCTCGGATCGCCATTCTGAAAAGAGCCTGAAGATTCGCTCGCCCACTTAGGGGGCCCCACAAGGGGAACCCCCTGGCTCCGCCAACCGTCCGACTACGCCTTGGATAAGGCGATCGCTTCCCGTTGCCCGGGGACTAAGCCTAAGGCCAATAGCAGCAAGGGGGGGCCCCTCCGAAGAGGAACGATCCCCCCAAGGCCGACCGTCGGGTACCCCGGGCACCTTCTGACTACTCACAAATGCAGCAGAACTACACTTGATCTTAGCCAAAAGGCCGAGAAGCGATAACCCAATTATTCTCTGTTCCGAGCGAGCGGCTTTCTGGCCCCACCGGAGGGCTCGCTGAGAGTTGCCCGTTTGCCTGTACCCGGCAAGCGCCCTTCCCCCCAGTCTAGGCTGTCCGGAGGTGTGAATCTTCAGCCAGACGGGTGTCGCTGGTCTACAGGCCTGACCCCCTGTCTACTGGACAATCCACCCCTTTCTGACACCTGCCCAACACTGCTGGAGCCCAGTCATGACCCTCAGTCATCCCAAAATAAGAATTGCACACGTTCAGGTGCTTGTCGTTGCTCCTCGTTCACGTTCAACAAGGAAAATCATTTGCATGGGCCGGCCTCCTAGTTAGCATAACGTGGACTTAGTTAACATAACGTGGAAGAAAATCGAGGGCCACTAGAGGGAGTCAAAGACTAAGGGATCCTCGGGATAAAAATAAAAAAAACCCTTGCCACAGCTGACTTTTCTAGCTAGCTGCTGCATGCAGCAAGGCACACAGCAATGGAGCAAATTCAGCCCCCTTGTTTGTCAGCAGAGTAGTCACTGCTTATCGAAGGCTTCATTTTGGGCCTTAGGACAGAGAGAGCGAGGAGTAGAACACTAGCTGACTTGTCGAAAATTGGATGCCCTGACTAAATCTAGGTGTTGCTGTACAGGTAACTTGATAAAGTAGTGGCATTTGGCAAGAAAGTGACAAGAAGCAATGAAGACAAAGACACAAGGGTTAAATGCCAGTTTATTGGAGCACGGAACCGAGTTTAAGCAAGAAACATTGTCAGCAGCAAGCAACAAGAACACACAAGACAAACAAGTTGGATGATGTTCCAGTTAAATCTATTTTTTGACACTGCGTAAGAGAGGGGTGCACCGGTCCTGGAGGTACTGCAATACCAGGTCGATGCGTGGAGTGGACAGAGCAAGCTCTTCTTCCATCTCCCTGTTCTAAAAATCCATTTAATATATGGTCCCCAGATAGGGGACGTATCAGATATTAAACTGATAAGAACAGATTTTTTTTTAATTCTTTTATTTAAAATTTCACAAGTAAAATACAAAGTAACATTTGACAAAATATGTACAAAAATAAGATCTTATAACATTTGTACAAAAAATAAAATACATGAAATAACAAAACGGTTTACAATAAGGTACAAAAAAAATAAAATACAAAGAATACAAAAAGGTTTACAATATTTACATAAAAACACCCACATCCCTCCCACAAAACCCTCCCACAAAACCCTCCCACAAAACCCTCCCACAAAACCCTCCCACAAAACCCCAATGGTACATAGCAAAATAACAAGAAAATATATAACGACAAAAAAATATAGCAACAAAAAATATATAACAAAAGAATACAGCAAATAAAGTTCACAAGAAAAATATTGTACAAAGGAACCCCTTCCACCCATCAATTAGCACAAACTACCCCTACAATATACTATCCCTCAACCCTATCCCTACACAAACAAAAAACACTCCTGTACACTTTCTCCACACTGTCCCTTCACCACCACCTGCACTCACCCTGAAAGACAAAAACAAAAAGGTTAATTTATCACAAATAAGAACATCATCAAACATAATCCCAAAAAACATACTATACACACCATTGTTTCCACACATCTATTTTCCACAACCTCCGTGCATCACCCTCACCCAATTTCTTAAAATCATAATATGCATAGTTAAAAATCCTTCCTCGGACCATGGCCACACACTCCCTCACTTTAACAATCTCCTGTCTAAAAATAAAAATATTACGCACATCCCACAAACATTCCTTAACACAATTAACCACTACCCACAGCAATCTCTCCTCATTCCTCGGCAAATCACACAAACCATACAACACCATCTCATACGTTAAAACATCCACACCAGTCAATCCCTTCACCATCTTTTCCATCCTACTCCATATTTTCCTAGCATACCGACACTCCCAAAACACATGTATCACTCTCTCAATCCCCCCACACCCACTCCTCGGACACACCTCACTATCAATCAACCTTCTCCTTCTCTGAAATTCCCTAGTAGGCAGACACCCATGCACCCCCATCCATGCAATGTCTTTCTGCCTATTGTCCAAACCCTTACAACACACATTCTTCCAGACTTTCTTACATTCAGCAACTCTCAAACCACCTATTCCTTCCACTTCCTCCCTCTCTTTCAACAACTGCACAATCTTCTTACTCTCACACCATTTATCCCGCGTCACATCTCGCAACTCATACCTCCTCATACACCTATCAATCCTCACATAAAACCAAGGCGCCACAAAACATACAGGCTTCCTCAGATCAACCTCACACAACTTACATTTCCGCAACACACTGCCACCAGCATACCTCACCATACATCCTGCAATACTCTCTTTCTCACTTAATCTCACACACATACTTACATACTTCACCACCAGAAACTTCTCAATACTCACCATACCCTTCCCACCATTCATTGCACCTTTCATCACTTTCTCTCTCTTCAACTTCTCCATCCGCGACGACCAAAGAAACATAAAACACACTCTCACAATCTGCTTCATCACTCTGTCAGGCGCCGGAAACACACAATACAAAAATAACAAAATAGGAATCACAACCGCTTTCACAACCAACACTTTCCCTTCCATCGATAAAGTCCTTAGAGACCAAAAATCCACTTTCTTCTTCACTCTCGCCAACACATCCTGCCAACTCTCTCTCCCATACAAATCTCCATCAAACTTAACCCCCAAAATCCTCAATCCTCCAACACAAAACTTCCAACCACATTGTTCAACCGTTCCCCACACTCCAAACAACTTGCACTCACTCTTCCCCATATTCACACAAAACCCACTCGCCATACAAAAAATATCAATCAACAATTTCACCCTTCTTAACCCTATCATATCCTTGCAAACCACAGTAACATCATCCATATATCCAATCACCTTCAGAACCCTGCCACCACTCCCAGGAACCTCCACTCCCCTCACACACTTATCTTTCGCCAACATCCTCAACAATGGCTCAATTACACAAACAAACAAAACAGGCGACAACGGGCATCCCTGTCTCACTCCAGACCCAATGTCTATATCATTCGTCAACCACCCATTCACCAAAACCTTACTTACCATACCTCTGTACAAACACTTAATCCAACCAATCAAAACCTCAGGTATCCCCATCCTCCTCAACACTTTGAACATAAAATCATGCGACACTCTATCAAACGCTTTCTCAAAATCCACAGCCAACACAGCCACCTCCTGCTTCCTCTCCTTACATAACCACAACACATCCCTCAGACTCACCAAACTTTCAGCAATCGACCTCCCAGGCACCGCACACACTTGCTCCTCTCCCACCAATTTCTCCACCACCGCACGCAACCTATTCGCCAACACTTTCGCCACCAACTTATAGTCCACATTCAACAATGATATAGGCCTCCAATTTTTCAACTCACGCTTATCACCTTTCTGTACAACAAAACAATCACACTCTTCAGCATAGACTCAGGCATCCTCCCAACTTCCAGAACTTTCATCACCATCTCATACACACAATCCCCAATCACATCCCAAAACGCGCAATAAAACTCAACAGGCAAACCATCACTACCAGGCGTCTTCCCTTTCTTCATGCTTCCAAAACATTCATCAAGTTCACCCTTACTCACTTTCTCCCCTAACATACTCTTATCATCCAAATCCAAACACATCTCCACCTGCTTCAACACATCCTTCTCAACTCTCGCATCCCTCTTCTTTTCCTTATACAAACCTGCATAAAACTTGCACACTTCTTCCCCCACTCTCTCCTTCCCATTCACTTCCAGCCCATTCTCATCCAACACACTTGACAGCTCCACCTTCCCACCATACACCTTCTTAAAGAAAAACCGCGTGCACTTCTCATCCTTCTCTTTCACCACCATCCTCGCTTGCGACATAATCTCTCTCCCCTTCCGTTCCATAAACACTCTCAACTTTCTCCTTGCTTCCACTAAATCACACCCCACATCCTCTCCACATTCTCTCAGCTCTTCCAAATATTCCAACCTCTTCAGCCACCATTCATACACCTCACGCTCCTTCCTCGCAATCTCACACCCCTTTCTTACAAAAAATCTCTTAGTCTGCTCTTTCACCCATTCCCACCACTCAATCACACTTAAAAAATCATTCCTTCTCCTCTTCAGTCTTCCAAAAAACACCCCATACTCTCTTTTCACATTCTCATCTTCCAATAACTCCACATTCAACTTCCACACACCTTTACCATACATTACCTCCGGATCCATACTCACAACACATTCGATCCTACCATGGTCCGAGAAAGGCTCCCGTCGCACAGTAAAATGATCCACCTGTAAATTTTTAGAAATAAAACAAAAATCAATTCGTGACTTAACATTACCCCGATCACTAAAATACGTAAAACCACCATCTTCACCCACATCCCTTAATCCAAACAAACGTAAAACCTCCCCTAACTCCTTCCCAGATTTATCAACGTCCCCACCACCACCCCCACACCTATCCCCACTCCGTAAAATACAATTAAAATCACCACACACAATAACAGGATCCCTCCCCCCTAAAAAAAACTCCATCTTCTCCACAGGTCCAGCCTTCCCTTCTTGTCCACCGGTGCATACACGCAAAAAAGTTTAAAACAAATACCCCCATATTGTAAAAACACACACAAACATCTTCCCACTTCCACCTCCACCTTCCTCAAAACCTTAATATTTTTTAAAAAAATCCCCACTCCCGTATTTCTGCTTCGGCCCAAGGACCACACCGCATCCCCAAGGGTCCAATTAGCGGTGTGGGGGGCTTCCCTCAAATTGCAGTCCTGCAGGCAGTAGATATCCGCAGCATATCCGGCCAAGATTTTAAAAATAGCTGCCCGCCTGCAGGTCGTCCCAATACTTCTGCAATTGAGGGAAGACACCCGTAAGGCCATAGAAAATCAGGAAGGGGTCATATCCCTGTCATTTCTTTTTCTTCTTTTGTTTTCCCGGGTTACCCTTCGCCCTCGTCCGCAAACCTACTCCGGATCCGGTACTTACCCCACCGGCCTTCTTCTCAGCCTTCTCCTCTTGATCGGCCTTGCAGTACCCCATCACCTCCTGCAGGCTGGACACCTGACCAGTGGTCACATAAGATGGGGAGTGTGACGAGTCCGAGTCGACCACTGCTTCAGATGACCCGGGGTCCGGGGAGTCTGGAAAAGAGCCAATGTCCTGGGAGGAAGTAGGGGCCTCTGCGCCCTCCATCTTCCTTTTCAAGGAAGGCTTCCCTACTTCCATCCCTTCCACCTCCGAGCCCTCCGACTCCATACCGCTCTCCTCCACCTCCCCTCGGCCGCGAGGTGCTCGGGACACTCCTCTCGGGAAGAGAAGAGGTCCCCTCCTCCCCCACGGCGTCCAGAGGGGAGAGGCCCGGCTCACCCTCCATCGGTGGGCAGGCATCGGCCCGCACCACCACTTCCTCGGGTAGCACGGGGGCCTGATCTTGGGAGACCCACGGCGGTAGCCGGAGGACCACCTCTGGCCACATCTGCGTAGGACAGCACCCTCCTGCCCACAACCGTCTCAGGAGCCTCCACCGCCCTAATTTCCGCCACCACGGTTGTGGGCTCAGTTGTTCTTGATACCTTGGGGCACTGCCTAGCCAGGTGGGTTCGGCTCCCACAGATGTGGCAGCTCTTCCCCTCTGGACACTGGCTCGCCCCGTGACCCTGCTTGAAGCAGTTACGGCAGGTCAACCCGGCCTCACACTGGTCCTTCGTGTGTCCAAATGCAAAGCATTGCCTGCAGAAAAGCGGCTGGCCAGGGTACCACAAGTAGCCGCGATTACTCCCGATGGAGAAGGACTGAGGGGGGTGCCGGACGCCAAAGATGCCCTCTTTATCCGCCTTCAAGGTAACCCAGAATCTCCGCTGCCCGTTAAAGGTACCGAGAACGTTTTTCAGTTTCACGCCCGCAGAAACTGACTCGCAGTACCTAAGTAAAAAGGCAGCGATCTCCCCATCACGTACAAAGGGATTGTACATATGCACAGTGATGGGGAGCCGCTCTTTCGTCTCACTCGACAGGAACACGATCCCTTCCAGCTTTTCATGGCCCTCCTTCTCTTGTGACCGAAGCAGACATGTGTGCAGATCTTCCTTCTTCCAGAAAGTAACGTCATACATTCCGGTGGTGGGGAAACACTGCATGCAAAAAATCGATTCTCTCGGCATCCCAAGCAAGTCCCTCAATCAACTCCTTCTGAATGAAGTGCAACCCAACAACGCTACGTCTCAGCTCGGCCACGGCCAGCCTTACAGTGTTGGGAGCGCTCGGAGGCCCAACCATCACGCCCACCAAACCCACAGCCACCACAAGGATGGTAGGGAGAGGCGATCACGACTCGTTCACTCCCGGTGGCGTCCCCCCCAATAGCAGCATGGGGTGTACCAATTAAGGAAACACCCCAAGGCCGAGAGGGACTGGCACCGGTCGTTACCTTAAGGCCAAGACCAAGGTAGAAACTACACTTGATCCTAGCCAAAAGGCCGAGAAGCGATAACCCAATTATTCTCTGTTCCGAGCGAGCGGCTTTCTGGCCCCACCGGAGGGCTCGCTGAGAGTTGCCCGTTTGCCTGTACCCGCAAGCGCCCTTCCCCCCAGTCTAGGCTGTCCGGAGGTGTGAATCTTCAGCCAGACGGGTGTCGCTGGTCTACAGGCCTGACCCCCTGTCTACTGGACAATCCACCCTTTTCTGACACCTGCCCAACACTGCTGGAGCCCAGTCATGACCCTCAGTCATCCCAAAATAAGAATTGCACACGTTCAGGTGCTTCTCGTTGCTCCTCGTTCACGTTCAACAAGGAAAATCATTTGCATGGGCCGGCCTCCTAGTTAGCATAACGTGGACTTAGTTAACATAACGTGGAAGAAAATCGAGGGCCACTAGAGGGAGTCAAAGACTAAGGGATCCTCGGGATAAAAATAAAAAAAACCCTTGCCACAGCTGACTTTTCTAGCTAGCTGCTGCATGCAGCAAGGCACACAGCAATGGAGCAAATTCAGCCCCCTTGTTTGTCAGCAGAGTAGTCACTGCTTATCGAAGGCTTCATTTTGGGCCTTAGGAAAGAGAGAGCGAGGAGTAGAACACTAGCTGACTTGTCGAAAATTGGATGCCCTGACTAAATCTAGGTGTTGCTGTACAGGTAACTTGATAAAGTAGTGGCATTTGGCAAGAAAGTGACAAGAAGCAATGAAGACAAAGACACAAGGGTTAAATGCCAGTTTATTGGAGCACGGAACCGAGTTTAAGCAAGAAACATTGTCAGCAGCAAGCAACAAGAACACACAAGACAAACAAGTTGGATGATGTTCCAGTTAAATCTATTTTTTGACACTGCGTAAGAGAGGGGTGCACCGGTCCTGGAGGTACTGCAATACCAGGTCGATGCGTGGAGTGGACAGAGCAAGCTCTTCTTCCATCTCCCTGTTCTAAAAATCCATTTAATATATGGTCCCCCAGATAGGGGACGTATCAGATATTAAACTGATAAGAACAGATTTTTTTTTTTTTTTTTTTTTTCCTTTCCCTTCAGCATGAATCGCATACTCAAGACTTCTTCAAGAAAACTTTCAAAAGATCAGGCCAGCGTTCATATCAATCATTCGGGTAAGTATCTTTATAAAACCGTAGCAGCTTAAAAGAACAACATTAAACACAAACATAAAAACATTTCCCACCCCCTCCCATCACCTCATCACAACCTCCACCTCCCAAAATTCCAAAAAACATTCGCCTCCTCCACTCCCAACTTTTTCCGGTCATACAGCAAAACACAGTACAACTTGCTTAGCACCCAATTCTACATTCTTCTTCAGACACCACAAAACTTCCTTTCCTGTATCCACATCTCGCCTCCCAGATCACTTCTTTCACAATTGCAGACAGAATCCACCCTTCCTCCTCACATCAGATGCACCACCAACCAAACCATATAAACATAACTCTGGTGTAATGTCCTTCACTTCCAAAACATTTTTCACAAACCCCACCAACTACCCCATACATTTTTCACAAAAAACACATTCGAAAAAGACGTGCCTTACAGTTTCCATGCTTCCACATCCTTCCCTTACACATCTTTCATTTCTAACCAGATCTCTGGCTTTCAGGAACACCATTGTTAGCAGACATTCATGAAAGGACATCCAAACCACTTCTTTTTGTTTGTTAGTCACCCCTTCCGTCTTTAGGTTTTCCCAACACATTTCTGCTTGTCTTGTCCTAAGGTCGGCAATATTTGTCACCACCTCCTCCTTCCTTAACCACCTACTCAAAAGGGCTTTATTCATTGCACCCTCCCCCAGATCTCTTAGGCCATGCTCGTCATACCACTTCTTGAGTTTAACGTAGTAGGGAGGGGACACCAGGGCCACAGGTCGCGTCAAGTCCCGGACCCCCCAACCCCATCCCACCACCGACCATCCATCAAATATCTCATAAAGTACATCGCCCTTCCTCCACTGAAAAAACTTTAAAATGCAGCAACCAGGAGTGCATCCCCAAAAACATTTCCACATTTGGGAAATTCTGTCCTCCAAACCTCTCCCTTCATTATTGTCACTCTGGATAGTCTCTCCATTTTGGATCCCCAGAAAAAAATAAACAATAACCTGGTAAATTTCTGCATCCATCTTTTGTTGAAAGAAAAAATCAGTCCAAAATAAAGCAGCAAAGGGAGACAAACTGCTTTTGCAATCAGGGTTTTTCCTGTCAGTGTAAGCCGCCGCAACTTCCATAACTCCACCTTTTTGGATAATTTATTTTGACAGTTCTCTGCATTGATCTGGTTTTGCAGGTTCCTCTCGAAATGAATCCCAAGCACATTGATGGTGCTACTTTCCTTATCTTGCTTGCTGCAAAGTCTGCAATCCACTGAGCATGCAAAAAGCACTCTTCTCCCAATTAACCCGCATCCCAGCCATACTCCCAAACAACTGTAATTGCAATTCCTTGCAGATCCCTTTGGGACTTGCACAGAAAAACAGCGTCATCATATAGCACAACGATTTCAATTTTTCCCCCCTCCACCCGGGACAAAAAATCCTTCAAAGGCTTTATCTTGCTGTACGTGCTGCAATAGGGTTCCATCACACAGATAAAGAGTAGGGGGGACAGAGGGCATCCCTGTCTACCCAGATTTCACTTCAAAAGGTTCCGCCAA